>NC_056747.1:1247142695-1247207695 GCF_019279795.1 Protopterus annectens | reverse complement strand
GACTTTCATATTCAAGCCTTACAAGAGGATCTTCGCACCAGAACGCTCTCCCTAAATGATCCACAACAAAAGTTGACTGATCATGAAGCAAGGAGTCGCAGTAACAATATTTTGATCAGGGGGCTCGCTAAAAAATATGAGAACACAGACCTACTAAATGTAACTAAGCAGATATTTGAAAAGCTGCTGCACTTGGAGGGTATCATTGCGGATATAGTAATTGAGAGATCCCATCGCGCCCTTCACAAGTGACAAGACTCCACAGCCCCACGTCAAGTTTACACCAAACTATTAAATTACCAACATACTCAAAAAATTCTTTCTGCAGCTAAAAAACAAAAATCCTTCAGCTGGAATAATCATAATCTAACCTTCTTGCAAGACCTTCCACTTACAATAAAAGAAAATGGGCAAAAACTATCTCTGTTTTGCGCTGAACTAATAAAAAAGGGTGTGTAGTTCCACATGCGCTACCCGAACACATTAATCTTCTATAACAAAGATTCCAGATATGCTGCCAGCTCACCTAAGGAGGCAAAAGATGCTTTTATTAAAGCCTTCAGAAAATCACCAGATATGTAACACCAGTTAAGTATAGCGATCCACTTTTAAAGGACATGAGTCTAGTTTTTTGACTACCGAAATATGCAATCCTCCTTTATACTCTGGTTGACCCATGTTGTAGTTTTAAAACTGTTAAACCTTCATAATAACTTGGATATTTATCTACCTTCTACCTATTAAAACAAACCTAGGAACAAATCTTATCACATATTGTTGTATATGGGGTCCACTTATCACTACAATTTCCTGCTGCATCAGTACATGGGTTCCCCCACCGGATATTTCAACATCAGCATTGCGACCTAGATCAGAGGCATCAGTCAGCAATCAAGATTCCTTAGCCTCATGCGGATCATCGGAAAATTTGTCAGACATCTTTCTTTAGCAGAGGACTTTGATTGTGATGATTAATCACTCGACAAGACCAACTCAACTTGTAAGTTTTCTTCATTGCCCCAACAGATCGGATGACATCTCTTTTGGCTGATTGAATGACAAGACTTGAACTTCTTCCCTATATGCAGAAGATGAATGAATAACTATTTACGATAACCTCAAATGCAGCTTACTTCCCACTTCTTTGACTAACTTTTAAGTAGCCTAATTCACATCCCTTTCACATGAATGGCTAAACTACAGAACATCAACAAATACTATTAAATTGCATCTTAAACCCCATTTAATACGTACATTATAGTAAACGGTAGATGGTTTGATTAGTTGAACTTATGGATAAACGCTCATTTATAGCTGTGGCACACATGTTTCTTTCAGAATGTATAGCCTGCCTAATTAGAATAGATTAAAACTGATTATGAACTACACTCATGTCCTAAACGGCAACATATAGTAGTCCGATGATAATCATCGAGATGTATAACTTCTATATTTCCTTTTAGTCTGGTCATACTTGATGTAGTGATAGGAGCAATTTTCTATACGCTGTTGGTTTGAGTTACACTCAATATTACTTGCACGATCATTCATAAAGGATCACTATAAAATAATTTTAGTAAGAAAGTTCCTTAAACATGATAGACTCTTTAGTAAGTGGCCAAACAGCCTTCTTATCTTAGGTTTGATTATTCAAGAAAAGAAAGTAAGATTTGGGGTTGATTTCTATACATAACATAACAACTGACTTAACTTTAAGATGTATTATTCTTCTTAATTTCTGGCTATTTTGTGTTCTATACGGATTCTAAACAATGCTTAAATGAAAGGTCTATAGTGGCCTATACACTAAGACATATAGGAATATATGTTTTCATTTAAGTTTCTATCCCCAAGCCAATGTAACTAGTGTAAATAGAACCTCATCTATTAAAAAAATATAAGGAAGTCAATATTGATCTTACAGCACTACCTGATAGGAAAGCTTCCTGCAATATGAGGAAAATATTATCAAATTATCTTCCTTTGATCCAAGGAATGGATAACATATTCACCATGATGTAAACATTAGACCCAGCACTTTCTGGGTTAGGGCAAACTCAATTTAAATCATTGTATAGATAAAACTTTAGTAATAACATTAAAAGACTAATATTTCTTTTATATCTTCCTGACTCTCCCCATTTAGAAATATTTTACAGCATAACTCTTTTTTAGGAGCTAGTTGGATGTGTAAGTAGGGGTTTTTAGATGGCCACTCTTGGAAGAAGGAGTAGATTGTATATAAGTCTCTTTTGTCTTAGTTTAAACCTATCTTTAAAACCAAGTTTATCTTTGAAATATATGTCTATTTAACTTATCTCTTCCTATCTCCTTCAATTAAGGGCTTTAAGTGGTTAGGCACTGGGTTTTGGATGAAGGAGTGTTGTGCTATCAACATGAGATTAAACCTCTATTCTACATTCCTAGCAAAAATTGGACAGCTAATCACAGTAAACAAAACAAAGTCCCCCTGCTTAACTTCCTAATTTACATGGAAAGATGAGATGTGGATCATAGATTCATGGAACATTAGGAGGATACATGATAAGAATAAGAAAAAAATCAGTGATGCATCTGTTACTTAAATCTGAAGCTAATGTTTGTTTTCTACAAGAAACACACATTCCTATCAAAGACTGGGTGAGTGATACAAATAGAAAATGGATAAAATCTATTATAGCTTCCGGGGATAGCTCTAACTCCAGAGGAGTGGCTATATTACTTAAAAATTAATTTCATGATTCAATCATAGATCAAAAGTCTGATGAAAATGGTAGGTGGTGTCTCTTTACGATCTCTAATCCTATTTATAGAAAACCCATCCTATTTTTGAACATTTATGGCCCATGCATAAGACAACAAGACTTTATTTTAGAAATCCATAACCTACTATGCAAATTTCCAGACCATCAATATATAATCGGGGACGATTGGAATACAGTCATAGACCCTTTCTCAGACAGGTCTAGTTCGTCAAACTCATTTAACTTTCAAGCCTCCATAGCATTAGGTGAACTAGTGATGGACTTAAACCTCATAGACCCTATCTCCTTTAGTAAAAATGTATGTAAAAATAACCTATATACTTATTATTCAAGATGTCACAATTCCTGGTCGAGGCTAGACTTTTTTTTAATGTCAGAATCACTGGCACAAGAACAAATAATATTTTACTCTGAACCTAGATTCCTCTCCAGTCATGCTAAAATCTCCCTCAAAATTAACCTTTATCCAAAAACTTCAAGATGTCATATGGGCTATAACTGAACCCTGAATAACAATTTATTAGATAACAAAGAGATTATGCAAAAGATAGACATCAGTCTTGATTAACTCATCGACCAACTGGACTCGTCCTCTATTCCATTAGATGTACAATGGGCTGCCTATAAAGCGATACTCAGAGGAATTTTAACTCAAAAAGCCTCATACATTAAAAAACAAAGTAAAGAAAAAGAAAATAAAATAATCTTAGAACTTAAAAAGCTTGAAGAGAAATATAAAGCATTTCTAAACTCTAATCTAGAGAAAATGATTAATAATACCCAAAGAGAACTATTTGAATTACACTTATACACATATTCTCTTCAGGAACATAGACTTATTGCTAAATACTCAGAATGGGCCCAAGTCCCATCTAGAGTTTTAGCAAGAATTATAGATAATAAACTGAGCTCACCCAGAATTACACTTTTTTGACATCAAAATAAATTCTATAAATCAGACACTGAGATTATTGGTCTTTTCCATAATCTATACACCAATTTATATAGCTCAGATAATGACCAAATCTCACTCCTAGAAGTTGAGAGCTTCCTTAAATCTATTAACTTCCCAAAACTAAATGAAGAACAAATAAACTCCCTTACTGTCCCAATTAACCAACAAGAAATAATTGAAGTAATCAGAAAGCTCAAAATAGGTAAAGCCCCGGGCCTGGATGGCTACACCACAGACTTCTATAAATCATTTAGTATCAAACTGTCGTCTATCCTCCTCAAAGTTTTCAATTCTATCAATATAAATGGTATAACTGATCTTCACTGGAATTCCTCCAAAACAATTCTAATTCCGAAAAACAATCTGGACAAATCAGATCCAAATAATTATAGACCCATATCGCTAATCAATGTTGATATTAAAATTTATGCCTCACTCCTTGCTGCAAGACATAAAAAAATAATGCCCTACATAATTTCTCCTGAGAAAGCAGGTTTTATGTCTAACAGGCACATATGGGACAATACCTTAACACTAGACTCCATGATCCAAATCACTAAAAATGATAGAAATCTGATATATGCACTAACTTTACACGCTAGCAAAGCTTTCGACAGGGTTAACTGGAAATTTCTCTTTGCTTCCCTATCCCATTTTAATATCCGAAAAGCTTTTTCCGACAAGATAAAAATACTATAACTCTCAGACATGATTACACATCAACAAAAAGACATCTAAACCCATCATAATTTCTAATGGCACTAGGCAAGGTTGCCCTTTATCACCACTTCTTTTTAACTTATTCATAGAACCACTTTTTCTCTATATTTATCAGAAAACTTATTAATTCCAAAAATGTTAAGCACAAAAGTAACATTGTCAGCCTTTGCTGATGATGTTAATATATATTTTGAACACCCCATCACTGATCTACAGAAATTACTTGAGGCTATCAGTATTTTCTCTAAAGTATGCATCTACATAATTAACCAAAAGTTGCATATCTTTCCAATCAATCCTTCCCAGCAAAACATAATTTTTTTTCCTGACTCTCCATTTCAAACATCCTACTCTATTAAATACCTAGGGTTATGTTTCGAACATAATCGGGCCTCCATGTTTCAGAACAATCTTCATAAGACATGGTCATCAATTATGCAAGATCTTGAAAGATGGCAGCAGCCGAAACTTAATGTGTTATCCAAAGCAGCCATAATTAAAATGAATGTTCCACCTAAGATATCGTATTACTTCTACGCTTCAAATCTTATGATTCCTAACAAATTCTTTATAAAAATAAACAAGATACTCACCAAATTTATTTGGTTTCCCAAAGTCGTAAGGATAAACTACCAAAAACTGATATATCCTAATGAAAAGGGAGGATTAAATCTTCCTGATATCCACCTCTACTATAAGATTATTTGTGCTAATAGATTAATTTTAATCGCAAATCACTATTCTATGAAAGATAGTCACCTACATGGGTAAAAATTTGGCACAATCATATGCTTAGACTGAATATTAACCCAAAAGCCCTTCCTTTCTTAAACCACCTTAATCTTGTAAACTTAAAACTAAGCAATTTCATAAAACATAAGATCAGAATGTTTCAGGAACTGATCAAATCAACCAAACTGGATAAAATACTCCCATATCTACAACCAATTTATATGAATCCTAATATTCAGATTAATAATAAACCGATTAATCTAGTAGAGTACCCCTCTATAAAAGATCTAACAATTTGGGATATATTTAAACATAAAGACAAAAATCTAAAAGACTAACGATTATCCCTAAAAGCAAACAACAAATATACTACTATCTTGCGACAATTGAGAGAAATCATATCATTCCTAATCAAAGACACTCCTATGAAGGAACAAGATTTTGATAATTTGCTTGTAATTATGTCAAGCTTATCTACCAAAAGTAAGATGCTTTCCATCTCCTATAAACTGATTAACACCCTTAAACTGGACTCTGTTTATCTGCTGTCTAACCACTGGGACAAACAAGATAACACTCTTACAGAAGAACAAAAACTCAAAGCCTTCAAAAATACTATTCAATTCTCTCCCTTTAAAAAACTCATCTATATGCAATTAATGATCAACAATAATTCATATTATACTCCTCTAGTCTTAAATACATTTGATCCAAAAATCTCTCCATCTTGTCCATGTTGTTTATATCAGCAAGCAGATATCATGCATATTTTATGGTACTGTAAATATACCCACAAACTATGGGACTCACTTAAAATACGACTCCAAAAAAAATGGGTTACCAGAAATCAACTTTATCATGGCAAACAGCTCTGCTTCACATATCAGATAACAAATTACCCAAGCTAAAACTACATGTATTAATTGTGATTTGCTCAATAATCAAGTGATATATAACTAAAAACTGGCTTGATTGCAGCAAGATTAGTTGGAATGGATTCAGAAATATGGCACTTGACTTTTTTTCAGCACAAAAACTAATAATAAGCTCTAATAAAAGAGCATATTACCAAAAGTTCTGGAAACTCCTTTTCGGTCACCTGCTAAGTGAGTAAAGATAAACAGTTTTGATATGCTACCCATAACAGGTTAGGTAATTGCTTTCTTATTTATAGAAAACCTATTTCATAGGCTGCCCTTACACACTCAAGATTTTAGGCCTGATGTATAAACTGCTCAACTACCTGATTACTTACCTTTGAACACTGTGTAGTTTTGTCTCATGTTTGATAGCAAGTATGTATATATTGTATATAGTCTTTATTTGTTCTTACAGTTCAATGTATACAAATCTGTTTATGGTGTGGTATACACGGAAACCCTATTTTTGTGCTTTGTATTAGTTTTCTGTCATTTATAATTTCTGTTGTATACACACTTTGTACTGTTGATGTTTTTTATTATATCAAAATTAATAAAAAGTTATTTGAGAAAAAAAAAGTTTCTTAACAACCAACCTAAAAAAAAAGAAAACTTTTTCTTTCAAAACTGTTATTTTTTTGTTTTTGTTTTATTTTCTTTGTGTTTTTCAGTAAGTAGATATTTGAAATTCCTGTATTGATCACCTCTATTTTGATACTTGTGGATTTCAGTAAATCAGCATATGCTCATATCTATCTATCTATCTATCTATCTATCTATCTATCTATCTATCTATCTATCCTGATCTAGCCATCAATATCTATCTATCTATCTATATATTTTGTTATGGTTAATATTAGGCTTACAGATACTTACTAGGCTATTGATCTGTGAGGATGTTAAGAAGCCTAGCCTTACTTTCCCATGGTAGGGTTTAGTCCTTATATTTTGCATATAAATAACCTGAAGACAGGCCGGACACAGATAGCTCTACATTCCTGTGATAGTTTTTATCCCTTATATTTTGCATACATAAAACCCAGAGATGGGCCGAACAAGGCTATGCTGGGACAATTACACATTTAGCCTATCCATGAGGTATGGTAAACCCGGGATGAATTTTCAGTTACTCAAACATTCATCTAAATTAGTTATGAATACATTAAGAGAAGTAGTTTGCTTTATGCAGAATGGAAGGCAGTTCCATAGAAGCAATATTTTTTTGTAATGCATGCTCTGAACATGTTCTGTTTATTTTGCAAAAGAGATTGAGCTCACTTGAGTGAATATTTATGATACCCCTGGATTTGTTTATGACACCACTGGACTTGTGAATGTGTAACAGAACTGGCAGAACAGGGTATGTTGAAGCTTTATACAGGAGGTATTAAAAAAGAATGTAGACATTTGAAAGATTTATTTGAAAGGAGCCAGTTTGGAAACATTAGTGATTAAGGTTGGGCACTTGACTGGCAACTCAACACTGTAAAAAAATCCACTGCCAGTCAATCTGCGGACTAGTGATCCACTGTGGTGACCCCTAATGGGAGAAGCTGAAAGACATGCAGCTGTTTTAGTCAATGTAAGTTTATTGCCAATTCCCCTTCTTTCATTTGTTTCAATACTGAAAAAAGTTATGCATCTCACAAGTACTGTAATTGTACCACCTATAATGTGGTCTCTGTGGCACAGTGACTTTCTTGTCATAGTTTTTATATTTACATAAAAAAGAAAACTGAATGCTAGAATTTATGAATATTGTTATGCCATTATGTGATTGACGCAACTGAACCTGATTTAAGAAAGAGTGATGCTGAGAATGTACTAGATACGAAATAATATGAATGACAGCCAGAATCAAATGCACTTAATTTGGGTGGTTTAAATGATCATATCGATTTTAAATGCATTTTAAAAAAGCAAAGACTCATAACAAAATGATTTTATTATAGAATTGTTTTTTTATATCTGTCTTAAGATAATTTAGAGGTATATATATAGAATCGGTTGTTACTACTTAACATTAATTATACCTGAGGTTTTTAATGGGTTAAAATTAGAACAGTTGTCTATTTGGTGAGGAAGTTTTATAAATGGTTCAACAACTGTGATGCCATAGTTTTTCAATTATTTAAGTTTGATATTTTGTTTTTCTAACCAGAGTGTGATGAAGTCTTGGGGAAGGCCAAAGCGCTTACTCTGGATTTATGAGTAAGGTGGTATCTTAGAAGAGAATTGTTTTGGTACCTTTTTCATTTGTAGAGTGGAATTTTGTTTGATTTTGTTTCTCATGTTGCTGTTCTGTACATTGTTTCCTTACTTTTACAAAGAAGTCAAACAGGTTAACTTGGCAGGATCTGCCCTTGATGAATCTGAACTGTGCTGGCTTGATAGTCTGTAAGTTATCTATAGCCATATTTATCAATTCCATAATGATCCTTTCCATAGCCTTACAGATGAAACTGGTCAGACTTGTTGCTTTATAATTATCTGGGTCCACTGTAGTCTCACTTTTGGGCAAGGGAAAGATTGTTGCTGTTTTTCATTCATCTGACAAGAAACCTGTTTTGAGGCTGATATTAAATAACTTCTGTAGGGTGTTGGACAAGTCATGTTTCAGGTTGACCGGTAGGCAGTCTGGTGTGTTATCTTGTCCCATAGAGCAACATCTTGGCCTTAGATAGTGATTTGAGAACATGTTCTTGGGAGATTTGAGAGGAGTATAAAAGTGGGTATATAATCTGAGAATATGGGGGGCTAAGATTGAACTAGATTTATCTGCTGCAGTATTTCCCCCAAAATAAGACTGGGTCTTATAATTCCCCCCCCACCAAAATATGCATTAGGGCTTATTATCAGGGGATGCCTTATTTACCCCCCCATACAACAATCTACATTTATTCATGTAAAAATATCAAAATGTATTTGTGTACACAGATCGACATTTATTCTTGTACAAAAATTAACATTTATTCATGTACACAAATTGACATTTATTTGGTACTTTTCCATTATTGGGCAACAGTTCTAGGTAGGTAACACATTAACAGTTGTGTGAGAATTCTACATAAACAGTGCAACAAACATTTCAATTTCAGAATATCTACAGCTTGGCTTTTACAGTGCAATATTTCATACTTAACAGAAAGTGCAGAAAAATCTCCATACATGTGTATTGGAGGAGGGGAATAAAACAGGTGAATAACTGCCACTTTTTTTAGTGGTGATGCTTTCTTTATTCCTTAACCAAACCGTAAGAGAAGAATGATGGAAAGTCATAAAAATGAAGTCTGGAAATTAGTGGCCTTACTTTGTAATTACCCCTTGATAATGAAATGTTACCTTAATACAATAAAGTCAAAAAACTTACAAAAGCTTGCTGACAGCTGAAAGCAGAAGCAATCAATTCTGTTGCCCCGATAACAGAAAAGTTATTCAAATACAGTTATGTCATCTACTTCTGGAACATTGTCATAAGTCTCCAACCCCTGAATTTCGGTCTGAATTTCTTGCGACTCCATTTCCTGTAGCACCATTGGCCCTAGTCTGTCATGCCTAGCAATACAGCTCTCCTTAAATGAGCACTGCTTGTCCATGTAGCATGCTCATAGTGCATTGGCAACACAGCTGTCAGTGATTTTACCCCATGAATTCTTCACCCAAGTCATGACCTCTTGCAGGCTAACTTCACAAAGTTTCCACACTGATTTCTCTCCATTCTATTTTTAATGTAGTCATTGCGTTCCATGCGCAAATGTTCCTTGAATAGCTTGTTTACTGCAATATCAAGAGTCCGGAGATGGGCAGTCATTCCTGCGGGAATCATTATTTGATCTATTCTTTTCTGTGCAAGGAAGTACTTCATGTCTTTAGCGCGGTGAGTGCTGGCTGAATCCCAGACTAGCAGACCTCTTTCTCCACCTCGCAAAACAAGTGGCAGCATTACATCGACCCACTTCCTTATAACTGCTTGTGTGCACTAGGCTTTTTCGGTTTCAAGAATGTAAATGCCTGAAACACGTTCAATGTTATCTTTCTTGCCCTTAATAATGACTAGAGGTGGGGTTTTCTTTCCATCTAGACAAATTGCCAAAATACAGGTAAGATGTGCACTTTCGTAACCAGTGGAGGGAATGTAGCTTGACGAGGCACCCCTCTGATCAATTGTTGTTTGAGATCCTTGGCCCATAAACACTGCAGTTTCATCCATAGCAATCATGTTGGAGAGATGGTATTTAGAAAAGTTGATGCCATCAACAAAGGACTTGAATGCAAGTGCACGTTTAATAACTTCGGTATCTTCCAGCTTGAACAATATTGTCGATCTTCTTAGAGACAGTTCATATCACTAAAGGAAGTCATCCAGCCAATGTTGTGATGCTTTGAATTCTTCTGAGGGATATTTATAACTGTGGTGCCATTGCAAGGGCAAATGCTTGAATACCAGCCCTGGGCACAACCAAAGCCTTTGCTCTCCTGTTAGCAATCCATTCACAGATGATGTCTTCCAGCTCCGGAAATACTGGTTGCCGACCTGATTCAGACTTGCACTTCTTAGCATTTCCCTCGTCCACCTGTTGACTGAGGTTATCACACTCTGCTTGCCATTTTCAGACCATTCGGAGATCCAACTTTTTTTTCTCTGCAGAAAGCCATCAGATTCTTTCTACGGGAGTCCTACATGATTCCTTTCTTGTACTCGACGGAATACGTCTTTCTTTTTGCACTCATCTTGTCTGGGGGGTTAATTGAAGACTTATGAGGCAGGAGTGGCAACAAAAATGGCGACAGTTAAGAAGGCATAACCACAACCATTCGTTATCAAGTGCGCACGTTTTACATGCATTGTCTGTACTTTGACCAATCAAAGTACATTTGCCAGTGTTTATGGGCCAAGGATCTCAAACATCAAGTGTGAGTGAGGATTAGGGTTACAGTAAGAATCGTGGAGGACTCCCGGGGAAAGAATCTTACGACTTTCTGCAAAGAGAAGTTGGGTGTCCGAATGGTCCGAAAATGGTGAGCAGAGTACGATAACCTCAATCAACAGGTGTCAATAATATTATTATTTTATAATTCAACACATCCGTCATTTGTTGTTGATGATCTTAACTGGGGCTTATTTTTGGGGTAGGGCTTATATCATGACCACGCTGGAAAACCATGCTAGGCCTTATTCTCTGGTTAGGTCTTATTTATGGAGAAATACGGTAGTAGATTGGCTATGTCCTTTGCGTCTGAGATCTGATATAATTTAATATTAGCTCTGCACAGTGCTAGGCATTGTTTCTCAGGTAGCAAATTGGCTATGCCTTCTAGGCCTGAGTATGTGATATCACTTACTGTTAGCTCTGCCCAATGCTGGGCATTGTTTCTCAGGTAGTAGATTGGCTATGCCTTCTAGGACTGAGTATGTGATATCACTTAGTATTAGCTCTACACAGTAATGGGCATTGTTTCTCACGTAGTAGATTGGCTATGCTTTCTAGATCTGAGTATGTGATATCACTTACTTTTAGCTCTGCACAACGCTGGGCATTGTTTCTCAGGTAGTAGATTGCCTATGCCTTCTAGGCCTGAGAATGTGATATCATTTATTATCAGCTCTGCACAGTGCTGGGCATTGCTTCATAGATTTCTAACATAATTATAGAAGACTTTGTGGTTATCCTTTACCTGGTGGCTATTTTTACCTTGCATCTGGACTTGGTTGATTTGAACAAGGTCCACAGTTCTTTGTTTAATTTAGCAAGAGCATTTTTGGCATTTTGAGAGTTAGATTTATCTTTGCATATAATTATTTGTCTTTTATTATAGAGGTCATATGTTTTTCTTTCTTAAATTTGGTTTGTATTTACTTCAGAGACAGAGGTGCATCTGTGCAGCTATTTACATGAGCATAGCATTTAGCAGTGAATGATTCCTCATAAGCAGAGGGATCGAGCTGGAAGGGGCTTTTGAATTTAACCAGGTCAATGGTCAGTTTTAGTAGCTCAGCCATCACATACTCTCTGAATATCAAAGTAGTGGAAGATGATTCAAGCTTCAGTCTTAGGGTGAATGTGATTGACTTGTAGTCTGATTTGACCAGGGAGGAAGCTACATTTGGTAGGGAGTAAAGCTGACCCAGGGCCAGGACCAGGATTTTATGTCACTGGTTGGGGTGCAGACTAACTGGTCCAGGGAATCTGTACTGCTGAAGTCCAGTAATCCCTGAGCATACATGTTTGAGGATATATATGTTTCCCAATTTATGGAGGGGTAGTTGAAGTCTCTAGGGAGAATGGTGTTTGACTTAATGCATAGGGACTCTGCACTGGTTAGGTAGGAGGTATAGGTTGAGGGGGTCATGGGGGGGTGTCCTACAGTTAGTGATGATATGATAAGGGTTTTTGTTAATAGTGATTTAGATGTGGAAGAGTTCAAAGTTGTTATCTTGTCTAACAAGTCTGAAGGTGAATTTTTTACTATGGAGCCACCACTGACTTTAGTGCCTTCATTTAATGCAGTAGACCTGCAAGTGTGCTAGGCATTGAAACCCTGCATTGATGGAGTGCTTTCAGTGATTATGAACCAGGTCTCTGTGACAATGCATATATCAATATTTTTCCAGGTAAGGAGTTCTTGTATGGAATGGAGTTTTTTTTTTTGATAAGGCTCTTATTATTGAGCAGAGATACCTCAATGTTTTCCTAATTTTGTTTAGTTATATTGGAATCTTTAGAAGACTGACATTGTCTAAAAAAGGCCCTATGGAGGTGGTCAAGGATTTAGCTAATATACGAAAGAGGTGCAGGCTACGCCTGGCAAAGCATTTCAGACTCTCTACCATCACTTTCCAGGTGGTGGTGCAGTGGTAGCCTTGTTGCCTCACAGCAAGAGGTTCTCCTGTTCGATTCTTGGCTGGAGTGCGGGGAATGCCTTTTGTGTGGAGTCTGCATGTCCTCCCCGCGGTTGGGTGGGTGTTCGAAAGACATGCATAAATTGGCGTGCCTTCGCTGAAGGTTGGACATCGAGCTGGCACCTCGGTGTTCATGAAAATCTACTGCCAATCATTAGCGGACTGGAGTTCCACTGTGGCAACCCCTAACCGGGAAAAAGATGAAAGACAACAACAACAACCATCACTTTCCAGGCTGATACATATTGTACCCCATTTTCAGTTACAGCAGAATGTAAACCAGTTGTTAAAATCAATAATCTTTTCCTCATATTGCAGCATCATTCTTGGTGATAGTAAAATGCTGCTCAGGGCTAGGTTCATACCAGCATTAAACACATATGCTGGGAGGTCCATCATGTCTCTCTTCATATAGTTCAGAGACAAATGTCCAAATTCATTTACACCCACATGTACTGTGGCTGTTTAATGTGTGTGCTTGTGGTTTAAGTCCTTGAGTGCTTGTGAGATGTATCGAATCCTGGATCCAGATAGGCAACTGAATGTGACCCTTTCTTTGCACTGCCCGGTAAGTGGTGCATTGATGTGCCTCACTATGGAGTCACTGTCACCTTTGACTAAGATACTATATTGTATAGAGGTTTTCCTTACGGGCCTTTGAACTGAATTAGTGTGACTCTTAGATGTATGTTTCATGGTAGATGCTGACTGTGATGTGTGTTTGTGAGGTTTCTGAGGTTATTTGTTTCTTAGGTTATATATAGGAGGCCTTTGTGGTTTAAGTAGCTTACTTTTAAGTACTTCAGCATATGTAGGTCTACATGTTTGGTTTGAGCTGTGTGTGCTTTGTTTAGTGTTGTGTTATGTGGTACTGATATCCTGTCATGGCCTTGTGAGAGAGCTTTGCCTCCAATAACATTGTATAACTAAATCTCTCAGACACTGTTGCAGATTGTTTAAATAGTAGGTGGTTTTCAGTATAAATGAGACAGTTGCTACATTGTCTTAGGATGACCATTTCAAGCAGGGTGACTATAGATATAGTTGGAAAGTGGAAACCCATTGTCCCAGGTGTTAACTAATATGGAGGTTGTACATATGGCATTGGCATCAATTTACTGGAGATGCTACTTGTGTAAAACAAACAGTTTGCATCCTTACATAAAGTGCAACATGCAATCTAGTATGAACCAGTGTCTCTTTGCACAACTATTGACTATTTACACAAATATTGACTATCTAAAATACAATACAAATTAGGGGGGGTATGTTGCATAGAGAAACTTCTCACTGTAAATGCCTGCATCAGTACAGTGCAGTCACCTGCATCGCTATAGGATAGATAGCATCTCTCTAAATTGCCTTATTTATAACACTGAAAATGAACAAAAAAAAAAAAAGAGGGCTCAATAGATTACACCAACCAATAGCAAGACACTTAGATTTTGTCTCCGTAGCAGGTAATGCCCGCAACTAGCCAGGAAACCTGCTATCAGAAGAAACCAGTAAATTAATCATAACAAAAACGCACTAATTTAGCAGTAAAAACAGTGCAAATAATCTCAGTTCCCTCAATATTAAGCAATTATATCAAAGTGCACTTAGCGTAGTGTTCCTGGCTTCAATTAGAGTAGTCCTGTCTGGTTTTTCTGGTCACAAAATAGAATGCTTAGCAACTTTCCTTCTTATATGCAAAACAGAGTCAAAATGCATTGCTTGATTTTGGCTTGTGCACAATGCTTCATTTTCCAAGAGTCTAAGAGTAACGTAACAATGGCTGACAGCTCATTCAATATACATAGCATCCAAAATGAAAGGTATAAACAGCTAAAGCTCTAGCCAATAGTGTTTATCTTCCCAGAACTGCAACAATCACTCCAACTCTCACCAGTTTTATTGGCCAGTCTCTCTAGATAATTTTCACAATTGGCCAAAATCTATTCTAAGTCTGAAAAGTGATGAAAACACACAGTTAAATGCAACAACACTGATTACTCCACTTAATAGCACAGGAACCGCTTCAAAAACAGTGCAAATCGTAAAACCATTTTAATTAATATCTGTAGCTTCTAAATCAAATAACAGTAAAAATGCAAAAAATTATAGAGCTCACTCAAAACTAATTTAAATAGCTAGGTAAAGCACACAACTCACTTGAAAAAGCAATGCAAACTGTAAAATACATTCATTCAATAGCTGTAACTTTAGTTTCAAAGAAAACACCATACAATACAAAAATAAAATGACATGAGCTACTCAAAATTGATGTAAATGGTTAGACAACGTTAAGTACAGTAGAATAAATACCTCCCTATTTCATGGATGCAAAATGGAGTCAAAATACCTCATTTAGCTTGTGAACGGAAGCTTAAATTTTCAAAAGCCTTGGAGTAAATATTGGGTTTAGGTTACAAAATGAACAGAAAAGAAAAAAATCACCTTTACACTTTGTGAGGGGGTAAACCAAAAGCCAGTCACGCAAGTTATGTCCAGTGTTAGCGTCATTTCAAAGTCCCCATGTGTGTCACAGTGCAATTCAAAAGAACAGAACAGTACTTAAAGGAAGTTAACAAGTTGCACAGTATAATAGTTCAACAATCTTTCTAGCATAGAGACAATAGTGTATATTCAGACTGTAAAAATAGTGTCTTCCAATTTCTTTAGACATATAGTAACAACTGGCTTTTTTTTGAAGGTTAAAATACTCCTTCTCCATCACTAAGGACTAAAAATAGCAGGCTTCCTTCCTTATGTCTGAATATTCATTCACTTCTCCACCCAGATATCCTGCTTAAGATTACTGTAGTTGACTCCATGGGAATCTGGAATCTAAGTCACTGCACTGCTAACATTACTAATATGCAATTTACGGCAAGTTGCTTCCAATTCGTTATCTAAACACCCTCCTTCCTTCTGTGCTTGCCTTTCTGTAGGGAATGTGTTGCTTCTCTTCTGTAACCTGTCTCCTGGGAAGCACCACCACTGGTGTTGCATAGAAGTAGATAATATCCCAGGGTACTGACCAGATTTCAGTCACTATGACACCATATCAATATATTATATTACAATAGCTATGATTATTTCAGATTAACCCTACACTAAACATGATATGCACATTTTACATCAAATAATTCTTTTTTATATACATTCAAAAGAAACTTTAATGAAAAAAACTTGTCAGTCCTTAAAATCATTTTCAAGTCCCGATCTGTCAATAAATTTCTCCTTTTTCCATTTTTCCAAATGTTACTTTTTTTAATTGTGACAGGAATGCCCCCTTCCTAGTTCGTGGTATAGTTAAAGTTCATGAAATTAGTACTGATTCAACCTTTGATGTTAGCCAAGAGTGCTCTTATCGACACCAGCAATGCACTTAGGATTGCCTCCTTCATTTGTTCACACAGGCTTACCTATAGTGGTAATGTATTAAAATATGTTCAGAAATTATTTTTATTAGCTCAGTTGCTCCTACTACTATTGGAAATTTCTGGGTGTCTTTATTACATATTGCTCTAGCTTACAATTACATATCCTAGTATTTTAGAACTTTATGCTTCTCAGTAATTTGGATGTATAGATGATCAGCATAGATGATGGGTATAGTTATTTCGATAATTACTTTTGCTTTTCTCCTTTTTTCTTTAACTACAGTATTTTTTTGTTTCTCTTTTCTTATTGGTGTTGAATAGTTCCATGAGATTAGTACCGTTGTGGCTCATGTTTCCTGTATTTCTCTGTTATGTATATATCACAACCAGCAACAAGGGATGTAAGCCTTTCTAGTTCTTTATTATAGATCCTTTAATTGCCTGCATATGTATCTCCCAATTGTTTTATAGATTTTGTATTAGACTTTCATCTTTTAATTTAAATTCACCTGTCCTTAGCCATTTAGCATGAATTCCAAGGGGAATCTTACAGAAAAAGAAAAAGAGCATGCTAAAAGGAAAGCAATGCTAAAAGGAAAGCAAGGGGGTGTACCTGGACATTATGCATGAGCTTAGAAATGCTGCTGTTAGACAACTACTTTTGAAAACCACTCTAGAGGCAAAAAAAATGCAATGTGATTACTTAGGCAGCAAAAACTTGAGGTCAAACTTAGGGAAGCTATGACAAGAAAACTAACCAGAGATCCTAGAAAGGTATTATAGATATTTCAGAAATTATAAGACAATTTGTATAAAGTAGAAGAATTGGGAAACCAAGAAAAGGTACAGTTGGAAATATCTGTAGAAGACTTGGTTATGCAAAATTTAAAAGAAGACAAGGCTCAACAATTAATAGCGCATATAGGATGAGATAAAAAACAGTGATATATAATCAATCAACACTGAAGACTCTGAGACTGCTTGTCTAGTATTGTTCCTCTGTTACTAGCAATGATATTGCTATGGAAAGTTGGAAGTTTAGAGGGAGGGAAGGGCTAAAGATATGAAATGCTTCGTCTAGCAATATTTTAAAAGAGTAACGAGAGTACCAGAACTTTGGAAGAAAGCTATTGTGTCTGTATTACACAAAGAAGGTAAAGATCCTTTAGACCCAGCATCATATAAGCCCATATCAGTTTTAAACCAAGAAATGCAAAATAGTGCTTATGTCTATACAAACTAAGAGAATAGCAACAATGTCATCAACGTTGATAGACATGGATTAATGTGGTTTGGTGCAGGGGAGGCAAACAATTGGCAACAGAACAATAGAATTAATACAACAACAATGATCCACAGGGAAGCAGAGTATATGAAAAAACACTATTATTGGTGAGTTGCAATGCAGAGAATGCAGCTGTTAGAGTGAACTGGAATTTTATGAGCAGAGCACTTGTAGTATTTGTTTTCCCTGACAGAATAATACAGTTAATAAGGAGGCTGTAGGAAAGGTCAGAGGCAGGAATTAAGGTATTAGGTTGGGCAGTGCAGTGGTGTACCAGTTAATGTTGTCACCTCACAGCAACAGGTTTTCCAGTTCGATTCTTGGCTGGGGTGCCTTCTGTGTGGAGTCTGCAAGTCCTCCCTGCATTTGTATGGGTTTCCTCCAGGTACTCCAGTTTCCTCCCACTTTCCAAAGACATGCATCTGGAGTGTTTCTCCCTGGGCCTCAGATGAAAATTGTCTCATTCCAAATTGAACTTTCCCAGTCAACAAATAATAAATAAATAAATAAATAAATGAGGACACCTCTCTGACATGCTATGTTTGAGCAGAGGAACCAGCCAAGTTCTTCTTTCCTCACTGTTATTTGCTTTATATTTAGAGCTGCTGCCAAGAAAATAAAGGATCTGTAATTTCAAAGATATAACTGGTATAATAATCAAGAAAAGTTAGCTTTATTTTGCAAATATTATTTTGTACTTGATAACTCCAAAAATTCCATTTTAATGTTGTGGGACATTTTCAGAAAGTTTCAGTACTTTCAGTGATATAAAGTAATTAAAGAAAATAGCTATAATCTATGCACCCAGGCATAGATGTGTTCAGTGGTACCCATACTTATGACATTATAAGATAAAGTATTTTGGTTTATGGATTAAAGGGGATTCTGTTAAGCATATGAGGGAAGAGAACAAACAAAAGGTAATACAAAAATCAGGAAACTTGAAGCTATCAGTTGTGGATATGGATAGTAAGATACAATCAGTGATAATGTTTTAGTGCCTTTAGTCTTATATGCAGATCAGATCTAGTTTTATCAACCAGAGCAGAAGTTATAAATGACAATTAATAAAGAATTGAAAAATGTACCTGGGAGGGGAAGAGGGTGAGAGTTAAGTGGGATAAGTTGATTCTGCCTATAGAACAAGATGGTTTATAGTTACTTGATTTGAAGGGGTACTTCAGCTTTACAGTTAAAACTCACATGAAGAACTCAAACGGAATGTTATAAATCAAACTAGAAAAGGATGATGATGAAATAGTGAGGAGCTTGAGAGATAGAGAAACTAGAACTTTGGAGGCAAGTTTTGAAGGAGAAAAACAACCATACAGAATCTTAGGAAAATATATTCTAAGAACTAAGACATGGGAATGGCGAAAAGTTATTTTATCACTAGGAATGCCTGCAAGTAGCAGTAGAGTAAATAATCAAGAAGGAGGTAGAATTTACTAGAGGAAATTATCAAAGGAACCAAAGTACTGAGAGCAAATAATTTGGGTGGAAAAATTAATAGAGTGGAATGAGACTAAGCAGAAGCTTGAACCAGAGGTTATAGACTGTCTTCATTACCAGGCATTATGACAGAGTTCACATAAAGAGGGAGAAATAGGGAGTGCTAAGCAAAAGACCAATTTTGACAGAAATTTTGAGTTTAAAAAAGAAAATGCAGTTAAAAAGGAATAATTAGTAAAGCATATAAAAATATTGCATGATAAAAATACGAGTAAATAAGAGGAATTTAGTAAAGATTGATAAAAGAAGACAGAAAGGCAATTTATAAAATAAAAATGTGTAGAAACTCTAGGGTTCCCAAATATGTAATAAAGTCTGGAAGGTTTAAGATTTTTCCATGGAGGTTTTTGCAAAGGTATTTTACCTTACGTAGATAGGAAATGATGGAGATATGATAAGGAAGAGATGGGTAATTGGGAATAAATTTTTAGAGAATGTAATGAATTGGCAGAATTTAAAAATTCAGTGCAGAGTACTTTGATAGCAATATTGGGGGACAAATGGTAGTAACTAAGGAAATGATTATTTTGAGGTGTGACATAGAGTCTGACTTGCCTAGACATAGTAAGGCCTTACTAAGTTTACTAATACTGGCTGCCAAGAAAAATAATGACTAGAAAACTAAAATCAAACTCTATACCAAACATAAAGGAAGTTTTGAATATTGTAAAAAAGATAAAAGAACTACTGGTGGGAATGTTTTGTAAAGGGAAGGAGCAAACTTCATTGAGATAAATAGAAGTTGTGGGAAAATACATGCAGAATTATGTTCAAGAGAAAGAATGAAATTTAAAGGAAAGGAATTGAGCAATTTATGTAATGAATTATGGCGTGAATGAAAATTGGTATAAAGAAGACATATTTATGTATACTGTATTAACTTAATAATGGAAACTGTTATTATGGTGTGTTTTCATTTTCTGTTAATATATGTGAAGTCATATTGCAGTTTAAGATGTGATGATTTAATAAAGTTGTTTCAAAATGTGTTTGTTTTAGTGACTTCTAAGATAGCTGTACACTGATTAACAGATTAATTTCAGTTCTCCCAGTGTGAGAAAAGAAACTGAGAAATAAAAGCCAATGATATTGTCAGCTTGAGTACAATTCCATTACTGGCTAGTAAGTACACTGCCTGGATGCCGGCAAAGAAGAAACTGAGAGGACATAAAAGAAAATCAACAAGAAAAGGTGAAGAAAAAGCACTGGCTGTGAAGAATCCTGCAGCTGTTCAGTAAAAAGTAGTTCAAGCTTCATCTTTGGTACAAGAGATGGCTTCCTGTACTTTACAGGAAAAATAAATCTGTTGTACTCAGAAGTGGTTAAATAAATGAAACAGTGAAGGAATTTATCAACTCATATAACAAAAGGCTGAAGAAATAGAAGAAGAAACTTTAAACAGCTATTCAGATGAACTGATAAAACTGCAAAAATCAGAAGTCGAAATGAAGGAAAGGCTTGCTGAGTATGAGATCGCTCAAAAAGAGCTGTTTCAAAAAAATGATGCAGTTAGAAGACAAAGCACACCTGAGATTTTCTCTTGTACCAGAAAAACTAGAGGAAACTGACTGCATTAATTTTACAAATAATTAATAAATAATAAATAATTAATAAAAATGAATACAAACAAGCAACTGGATTGGTATTCCACAGCGGAATTTGCTTATTGAAATGGCACATTGAGTACAAGTTTCAGTCCTGGCTAAGAAAAAGCAGTCAAGACCTACATTAGCAAAGATATAATCATACCAACAGAAAGAATTCATCCTGACTAAACTGTGGAAGAAGGGAAAAGCATCAAAAATTGGAAACAGCAGAGTGATTGTGGAAATTATTTATTCACTGTGCACCAATCAGAAGAAAAGCAAATTTATCTCAGCGATCAAAAAATGTTGGAAAGGCAGCTGAGAGACTCAAGCTGCTGTATGCAGCTATCTTCAGATTATTTTTTCTGAGGATCAAATGCATATTGGATGAAGAACTAGCTAAGGAGAAATTTAAAAAGTTTATGCAAAAAGTGAGCCAGCAAACAGAACAGGACTCTTTTCATTCTTCTGACAATAAAGCTTATAAAAAGACTTTGCCAGTGAAACATTTTCCAATGTCCAAAAGATAAATGCTTGAGAGAGAGAAAAAGCACAGGAATTGACTAGAATAATAAAGAATGCCTTGGACTTGAACCAGAGTCTGGTGCTGGGAAATTATATATATCAGCAACACTGAATTTAGTGATTAAACAGGAAACTATAAAGCATCAGTCACATTTGTGAAACATTGCTGTGCAAGAAAAAGTGGCTGAAAAAGACTGGTCTTTTGTTGACTTTGTTAAACATGTAAGTGGACTGTAAAACATATACTCCATTTTATGTCATTAATGTTTAGAAGTACACTAAAAGAGAAAAAAGTAACTGTGAGTAAAAAATGCTCTTAGTAGTATTTGTTTAAAAAATGCTCTTACTAGTATTTGTAATAAAGTATTTCATTATATGAAATGCATGTTATATATGGTAGAGCAGTTTTGTATAGTGTGCAGTCATGGGTATTTTAAATGTGGAGGAGTACTTTCAGTGACTGCTGTATGTGTTAAATGTATAAAAGTTTAATATGTACTTTGTAGTAAAAATATAGGCTTTACATTATAACAAGAGAAGATGGGCTGGACAAAAATAAGTTTAATGCTAATATGCTGTGATCTTGGGATGTTGGGGTGGCAGTGAGGTGTAAAAGTGCACTGATTATATTATATGTAGAATTTTATTTTTACAAGGGTAAATGTCTAGATTAATGCCTTTAACTTTAGCTATAAACAAGTGTTTTTGTAAGAAACCAGGCTTGAAAAATGTAAAAACCATAACAATTGGTAAGTTTCTTACACCTGCAAAAGATATTAGCTTTTTTCATTAGCAAATGTACACAGGGAGTCAAAAAGTCTGCAGCCAAAGGTAGTTGTACAATCTGTTCTCTGTAAAATTTAAAAAAAGATTAATTGCTGACTACTTTTACATGGAGACAAGCTGTCTGCAAGTGCAAGCAGTTAATTTTGAGTGTTCTGAGCACTCACTGCTAAGAGAAATGCAAAATATATAGGTACAGTGGCAAGCAGTCAGTGAAAACTAAAGACTGGAATTATGGGAAATGAATAAGAGACAGCAGCCTCTGTAGTACCCTTAATACTTTAATGCATTTAATAGAATCGTGTACAATTTAGTTTTATTTAAAAACCACCAATGCACTTTTTATTTGGGCTAAAAGTTAATGTTTTCCCGAACTCATACAGCCTGTTTTTCACATCTGAGAGAAAAAAAAGAGATAAGAAAAGAATAGACAGCAATCAATATAAATCAGAACACATCTATAGCATGCATTTTAGTATGGGTAATCTTAATTTAGGTTAGGTAATGCATGTAGGTGCATCTGTCAGTTTGGGTCAGTTATTCACATCTTAAAGGATAAACTTCAATTTTCTAAAGATCTACATATTTTTGTGCTTGTTCTAAGTTAACAGGGCATGGGGAGTTCTAAAAATGTATTTTTTTTGTTTGATGCTTTTCATTAAAGCAAAATGTCTTGAAAAATGTGATATTGGTTTAAATGGAGATGAGAAGAAACAACTGTATAAAAGCTCAGCCTTCTAAACATTAGTTTCTGCATGTAACATATAAGTTGGAAATGGATATAAAACTGTCATTTATGACAGATGGGAATCATAGCTTTTTATCATAATGGTTGTACTCTCCATATTATCTTGGAATGTAAATTGCCTTACAAGAGGAGGCAGTAAGGAAATAGCACTGAATTATATTAGAGTGCAAATAACAAAGCTGCAAGAGACAGATTTGGAAAGAAACTAGCATGTTAATTTCACAAAGAAATGATTTCAGGATGAATTTTCATCAGAAGATCAGGAACAAAGGAAAAGTGGAATAATAATACGAATTGTTAGATGGGCTGTATTACTGATAGAAGAGGAAAATGTCAATACTGGTAGACCTGTGGTAGTTACGATCTATTGGCAAAGGTGGAGGATTACACTGGGATATATTTATATTTCAGCAAAAACTGCTGTTATGGAGCTTAAGAAAAATGTGGGAGAAATAATGAGTTTCAGCAGAGAATATTCCGCAGTGGTGGTGCTGCGGTAGCGTTGTCGCCACACAGTAAGACGCTGTCCGGTTCAATTCTCAGCTAGAGCGTCTTCTGCGTGGGGACATGCGTGAATGGGCGTACCTTTGTTGAAGGTTGTGCATCAGGGCTGGTAACTCGGCACGTAAAAATCAACTACCAATCATTAGCGGACCGGAGTTCCGCTGTGGCGACCCCTAACTGGGAAAAGCCAAAAGACACAACAACAACAACAATAAGCAGAGAATATTACTTATAGGTGGATATTGAAACTTGATTTGTAATAGTGAGGCTGTATCATGGGACCTAGAGAAGGGAAAATATAACAAAAGAGGATACATTTCTGAGGGAATATACACAAATATTTAGTATGGAAGATATGACTGCAGTAGTAGAAACTTAGAATGTATATATATATATATATATATATATATATATATATATATATATATATATATATATAAATACCCCAGTGTACAATAACTGAGCTAGACTAGATAAAAATTATATTTCAGAGGAACATGTGCATTTATTTGAAAGCTTCAACATACATCCAATAACTATATCAGATCATGTACCAATGAAAGCTACAATAAAAATGCAGGATAATGAAGGAAAAATTAAATACTGCTGATTTCCCACCTACCAGTTAAAAAAGATGAATTTAAGGAATGGGTAGTCTAAATTATTTGACAGTTATTAAGGAAGACAGAAAAAATATTCAGAAGTTAAAGATATTGAGTGGGACAAAATGAAAATGGAGTTTTAAAATGGAGTCAAAATAAAAGAGAAAGAGATATGGTTAAGATGTAATATTAATTAATTAGAGGGTTGACAAAGATTAAAGCACTGCAGAATAAGGTGAATCTCACATCTCACAGAACAAGAAGAGGCACAAATGCAGAGTGCTAAACAGAAAACAAGGGAGTATATGAACAATATGCTTGAGTTTATATTTTTTGTTAATAACTCCAAAGCACAAACATTTTCAGCATGACTTAGGCATCACAAAATTAGAAAGGGTGTCACCAAACATAGACAGCATATAACAAGAAAAATACTCAGAGATGCAGTAGAGGTATTAGAGATATTTTGGAAATTGTATGAACATTTTTATAAAGTAGAGACATAGGGAACTCAAGACAGAACACAAATGGAAATACTTATTTATTATGGCAAGGTTAGAGGTAGATAAGGCTCAACAACTTACAGTTTAGACAGGAGGAGATGAGATAAAAATGGTGTATAATCAATCTTCAAGAAAGTTTCTAGGAACAGATATAATTTTAAGTTTAGAAGCTAGGAGAGAAGAAAGTGATTAAGATCTGGAAGATTTTGTTTAGGCGTATTTTAAAAGGAGGGGAAGCACCAACATCTTGGAAGAAAGCTGTAGTGGCTGTATCACCTAAGGACAGTAAAGACCCATCAGGGCTAGGTTCATATAGATGCGTAGAGTCATAGATTGTTACTAGGCTAATAACCTGGGGGGGCTTTCTAAGCCTATCCAAGTTTTCCTAAAAGAATAATGATGTTCTGAATCAAAGCAGGACGTTGATGGTCAGGCATTTATAAGCTACATCTCTTCATAAGGAACCAGTGTGCCAACCCAATATAAATTTCCTATTCCTCATCCACTGGTCTAGATTGTGCTTAAATTGAGTGATAGATAAAGTTGACTTCATGTTGATGGAAATCCTGCTCCATAGGAGGGGTAGTCTCTGGGACCCATGTCTGTTTCTCCAGCATGTTCTGTTTAATTCACTGATAAAATTCAGGTCCCCAGACCTTGTATTTCTGGTACTGTTTGACTAATGTTATAACAAAATCTCCATAGTTGCCACTAACTCCAAAACCTCCTCGCATTATTGCTTTGCCCTTAATTCTCTAGATTGGCTAGAACTTCCAAACTATCTGGACTTCCTCCAACTCACCACTACTCATAAATTATTCTTCAACCCCACGAAATGCCCTGCTCTCAAAAACATCTTAGTCACCTATGTTCCAAACAGAACTCTAAGATCTGCACAGTAAAACCTAATATCTGTTCATAAACCCAACTGACCACCAGGACAACTACTTCTCTCTTTTTCCTTAGCCAAAACATGGAATTCTCTCTCTCCTTCCCTAAGATTAATAGAAAATATGGAGAGCTTCAAAACAGCTTCATTCCTAACTCTCCTCTATTCAGAAATGCACCTGCATTCTTCCAACCTAGCAAGCTCTCCTCCTCCCCTTATTCCCTTCTTGTTCCATGCTGTACTTCTAACCACTTACTGCCAATGCTTCAATCTTCCACCCAAACTAATTCCTTGACTCGATGGAATATATGCATACAACAACAACCCATCTGCTTCTAACAAAGTGTCTATCACCTTGGCTTCTAGTTCTCTAATGCCAACTCCTTATAATCAAAAATGTTCTTCCTATGTCAAGATTGTAAATATACCTTTCTTTATTGTAAACAATCTAGTATTTGTATTAAGCATATGTTGTGTGTTTGTATCCAGCATTTTACTTTTTACTTGTATCATAAATCTTTACTGCATTTTGCTTGTTGAAGCTTTTCTCCCCGGGCCTCCACTGAAAATAGGCACACAGGGCCCAGTGGACTTTCCCGGTCAACAAACTGGAAATAAATAAGTAATAAATGATGAATATGCAGGAGATTCATAAGTGTAGGGTTTGAGGATGCGTTTCAATTTTAAATCATGATTATAAAGTGTATATGTCTATACTAGCTAAAAGAATGGCAACGGTGTTGCCATACTTGATAAATATTGATCAGTGAGTTTTTTTTTTTGAAGGGGAGGCAAACATTTGACAATATTAATAGAACAGTGATGATCCAGAGGGAAGTAGAATGTAAGAAAATACTGTTGTTTTGGTTGATCTTGATGTAGAGAAAGCACTTGACAGAGTACACTGGGATTTTATGAGAAGGGCAATGGAAGCATTTGCATTCCCTGATGAAATAGTAAGTTTAATTAGGTGATATATAAAGGATCAGAAGCAAGAATTAAAGTAAGATGGTTTCTCTTTGATAAGGTGTGTTTGAATAAAGGGGCCAGACAAAGGTGCCCTGTATTTTCTTTGTTATTTGCTTCATATTTAGAGCCATTTGGAAAGAAATTAGGGGACTCAGAAATGCAAGGATATTTGGTACAGTAATGAAGAAGAGTTGACTTTATTTGTAGATAATATTATTTTGTACCTGATAAATGCATTAAATCACATCTCATTGTTTTGGAACATTTTTAGACAGTTTGAAGTCTTTTCAGGATGTAAAATTAATGAAGATAAAAGAAAGGCTATAGTTGTAAATCATGTAACCACACATAAATTGTTTCAGCAATACCCATATTTATGGGGAGATGATAAGTTGAAGTTATTAGGAGTGTAGGTTAAAAGGGATCCTGTCATGGTAGCTAAGGATATGTTGGAAGAGACTAAACAAAATATAACACAAAAACTGAGAATATGGAAACACTTGCTTATGGATATGGTTAGTAAGATACAAACAGGGAAAATGTTTTAGTCCCTTTAATTTTGTATATGGGTTAGGTATATTTTATTAACCAGAGCAGAAGCTGTGGACAATAATTAATAAAGAATTGAAGGAATTTATCTGGGAGAGGGAGAGGGCAAGTCTTAAGTGGGATAAGTTGATCCTTACAATAGAACAAGGTGGTTTAGGGTTACCTGATTTGAAGGGATATTTTAGAGTTACACAGTTAATGCTCATATACATAACACAAGCAGAAGGTTATAATTTAAAATGGAAAGGGATGATGATAAAGTGGGAGAGGTCAAGAAATAAAGAGAGAGCGGGATTTTGGATGCCGATCTTTAAGGAAAATAACAACCATACAGCATATTATATTCATAAAGTAGCAAAAAGTATTTTAAGAGCTAAACCAACATGAGAATGGAGAAAGGAGATATTGCCACTATGGATGACTTCAAATAGGAGTACAGAAAATAGGCAAGAGGGGCTGGAATTTACTGGAGAAAACTGGTAAAGGAGATAAGGCATTGGGAGCAAATGACTATAGAAAGGGAAAGGTAACAGAGTGGAATGAGGCCAAGATGTTTGGACTGCAAGCTACATACTGCCTTACCACCAGGGATCAGTATCAGAGTATAAGCAAAGAGAAAGGAACAGGGGAATCCTAAGTGAAAGACCTACACTTGTAGAGTTTTTAGTTGAATCTAGAATAGAAGATGCAGTAAAAAAAGAATAGCTAGTAGGGCATATAAAATATTGCATGATAACTATAAGAATCAATCAGATGAGGCTAGAAAACATTGCAAAGAGAGACAATTATGCAACAAAGTGACAAAGTCCAGGAGGTTTCGAATTTTTGCTTGGATGTGTTTGCATAGGTATTGTTATATCCCAAGCAGACTTCAAATAATTTCTTTTCAGGCAGATTGCAAATGTTGGAGGTGTGATGGGGAAGAAAGAGTTTACTGAGAACATATGTTTTCAGAGTGTAATGTGTTGGCAGATTGTAAAAACTCCCTAAAGAGTACTTTGTGAGAAACAAACTGGATGAGCAAATGGCTGTAACTACGGGAATTGTTTTTTTTTTCTTTTCTTGAGCTGAGACTCAGAAACTAGATTGCCTAGACATAGTAAGACCTTATTAAGTTTGATTCTGTTGGCTGGCAAAAAGACAATTACTAGAAAACGGAAATCATAGTTTAAGCCAACTGTATTTTAAGTACTGAATATTATAAAAGAGATAAAAGAAATGGAAGAGGGATCTTTAGAAAAGAGAACAAGCAAATTACATAGAAATAAATGGAAATTGTGGGAACAGGCAGAATAATGTTCAGCAGAAGGAGTGAGATTTAAAGGAAGGCAGGAATTAAGTAATTTATGTAATGCTGAATTGATGATAGTTGCAAAGAAAGAAAATATATTTGATGTATAATGTGTGCAAATGATAAAAATGTTAATATGGTTTTGTTTTATTTTC
Organism: Protopterus annectens; assembly: GCF_019279795.1. Lineage (NCBI taxonomy): Eukaryota > Metazoa > Chordata > Ceratodontiformes > Protopteridae > Protopterus > Protopterus annectens. The sequence continues at coordinate 1,247,179,433 of NC_056747.1, read as the reverse complement.
TGTTAATGTATGCCTATGTTGTAAGTGATAATTTAATAAAGGTGTTTATAATATGATTGTTTCAGCAGCTGTTTTGATTTACCACTATAACTACATACTTTCCAGTGTTCTTTCCTTTCATACAGTCATGAATTTTATATTTTTTCTTTTTTTAGCACTTACTGCTGCTACTTATTTTTGTTCACTTTTGATTGAATTCAGTAACCATTTATTTTTAAAATGCTTCTGCTTGTTTGAGCAAAGATGCAATTTTAGATTTTTTTTTTTTATTATTATTATTTAGAGCTTCCACTGATGTGTGTAGACCAAATGATGCAACTAATATACTCAAAGGTCCATGGCTGCAGACCTACACATATAGTCAGTTTCAAGGAGGTCCATTTCTCCTTCAGATTGAGGGATGCGTAATCTTGACATATGTTAGTTTTTATATATCTGTTAATAAGCATGGAGCAGTTTTCTTGTTTTTATGTCCACTTATTCCAGTAGTTTTGGTGCTAGTCAATTATTCCAAAGCTGTACGAAGAGGAAGGATTGGTTTATTTATAGCATGAACTTTATTCCCAGATGTCAACACAGTCCTATATCTATTTTGTTTCTTCAGTGGTTGTCTTGAGCCAGAATATGTAACAAGACATTTCTCTCTCTCTGGATATCTGATCTTATTTTGGGGAGCACTGTTAATGCACTACAGCTTCCGTTGGAGACATGACTGGGAGAGTATCTCTGTGACTCTAGATTATCACAATTCTAACAATTTCTTTTTTCCTTTTAAAAGTGCTGCATGTGGAAATTCTAGTTGCTCAGACTCCTTGAACTTTGAAGTATTTGTTGTAATGTCTGCAGTGTCTCCTGTCTATCTGTCCATCTTCCCCACAAACAACATAGGAACTTGGTTCATCTTCCTGAACAACAGGCTGTGGATAGTTTCCATGGTTTTTGTATCTGTACTCTGGTAATAACTTGTAAAGTTAGTAGACCTCTGACATTTGGTTCATAACAGAATTTCTGTCTCTGCTGATTTCTTTCCATCCCTTCATTTACTTTGTATTAATTTCCTGGTGTCAGTAATGCAGATGAATTACCAGAAGCTGAACTGGTGAGAGTACATGTCCCTCCAATGGAGTATTCCTACATTTCAAAATTGCAAGATGACAATCCTTATATTTACCTTTACTCATTTTTTTCTCCCAAGATTTTTCATTGCTTTGGTAGTTCTCTCCACTTATCTATTTGAATTTGGATAGTGTGGAATGAACAGTGTCTTAATTCTCACTCTCGCACCAGTCTCTTGATTTTCTGACTTTGTATTGTAGAGTTATCAGCTATGAAAACATCAGGTAACCACTGCATTTATTGCAGGTTACAAACACAATGCACTTGCAATCACTTTATTTTTTTAAACAAGAAACATCTTTATTAAATTATCACTTATGACATAGGTAATCACACATTTATATGAATGAAAACAAACTATACGGACATATTTTCAGTTTCAATCTTCATACTTCACAAATAATCTTCTATACAGTCATTATCAGTCAAACATTATGTAGCTCAATCAATTCCTGCCTTCTCTTAAACCTCATTCCTCTTCCAAAAGATTGCTCTGCATGCACGGTTCTTACAATTCTCATTTTTCTATGTAATTTGCTTCTACCCTTTACTAAAGATTCCACTTCCAGTTATTTTACCTGTGTTACTATATTCACTACTTCCAGTATGGTTGGTTTAGACTTTTATTTCAATTTTCTAGTAATTGCTTTTTTGGTAGCTACCAGAATTAAACTCAACAATGCCTTACTATGATTAGAAAGTTTTGATTCTGTATCACAGCTCAAAAAAAAAAATCATTTCCATACTTACACCAATTTGCTCACCCTGTATTTCTGACAGATTAGTCTGCAGGGAATTTTTAGTCTGCCAACTCATTACATTCCCCAAAACTATGCTTCTAATTACCTGTTTCTTCCCCCGTCACAACTCCAACATATGGAATCTACCAGAGTAAAAATTCTTTGGAGTCTGCTTTGTGTATAAAAAAATTGCAAACACTTCCAAGCAAACATCCTAAATCTTCTAGACTTTGTTGAATATTTGAGAGCCATACATATATCCTCCCATTGTTTCTTTGTGAATTGCTTATCCAGTCTCTCTTCCCAATCCTTTCTTACCTCCTCTGATTGATTACTATAGTTATCATGCAATATTTTATATGCCCTACTAACATACCTCTCAACCTCTTAGCACAAGAAATATGGACAAAGCCAAAAACAATGGGGGTGGGTGGGAAGGCAAAGGCTTAAAATAGGGACAGATTTTAAATATTGTTCTTATAAACATGGAAAGTTGTTAGAATAAAATGTTTTCTGTTACCATGCATTTTCTGAAGTATATGAAATCAGAAATTCAAATGTCTGTAATTACCTAGTGACTTCAGTCTTCAATGATCTGCCTGAAAACCACAAATTTTAGGAGGACCAGACTAAAAGCACGAGGCAAAAATCTATCCGGACATTCTGCAAAAATCTGGACAGTTGAGAGGTATGCCTATTAATTATCCCATTTTAACAGCAGCAATCCTTATATTTACCTTTACTCATTTTTTTCTCACAAGATTTTTCATTGCTTTGATAGTTCTCTCCACTTATCTACTTGAATTTGGATAGTGTAGAATGAATACTGTGTCTTAATTCTCACTCTCGCACCAGTCTCTTGATTTTCTGACTTTGTATTGTAGAGTTATCAACTATGAAAACATCAGGTAATCAGAATTCTCTATCATCTCCTATCTGCATCACCAGCAGTCTCTCCTCAGTTAAAACTTTGCTGCACTCACACCTAACTTCACAATGGAAGTGCTCCTGTTCCCATCCTACCTAATCGTTCTAATACCACTTCCTACTCTCCTAGAACTAAATACGCCATCACTGCCGCCTACAGTTCCACAGGTCTACCTAATCCTTCTAATACCACTTCCTACTCTCCTAGAACTAAATACACCATCACTGCCTCCTATAGTTCGACAACTCTGTTGAACTATTTGACCAACTGCTTAACAGTTACCCTATGTTGCCAAAGTGTTTTTTATTGCTGTTTAATGAACTGTACTGATGTAGTCTATCATTGTTAAACTTTGCTTATCATATTTACTTTGTATTCCTATGAGATAACCTGTAATGTAAATGTGCAACGTGTACTATGTATTTGTATTTTTCTGGAGCTTTTCTCCCCAGGACTCCATTGAAAACGGGCTCCTTGTGGCCCAATGGATTATCCTGGCAAACAAACTGCAAATAAATAAATAAATTCTGTTAAATACTCTGCCAGTGCTGTTCTTTCACTTAGGCACTACCTATTTCATTCTCTTTGCCTATACTCATATCAGTCCTTGAGGGAAGGCAATCTTTAGCCTGCAGACCAAATGAATTCCTTACCTCTTCCCATTCTATTACCTTACTCTCTAATTATTTGTTCCCAATACCTTGGTTCCTTTCCCAGTTTTCTCCAGTAATTACAACCCCCCTCTTGCCTGTTCTCTAATTGCTGTAATCCCTATCAGCAGAATCTCTTTTCTCCATTCCTGTGTTGACTTAGCTCTTACAATACTTTCTGCCACTTTACAAATATAATATTCTGTATGTTCATTGTTATTCTCCTTAAGGGTCTGCATCCAACATTCCACTTTCTCTTTATTTCTTGAGCCCCCACCCTCCCATTTCATCATCAGTCATTTCCACTTTAAATTATAACTTTTTGCTTGTGCTATGTATAGGAGTCTTAACTGTGTAGATCAAAAATATCCCTTCAACTTAGGTAATCTCGACCCACCTTTTTCTATTGAAAAGATCAGCTTATCCCACTTGACTCTTGCCTTCTTCCCCTCCCAGATAAAATCCTTATACTTTTTTTTTTTTTTAGTTGCTATCCACAACTTCTCTGGTTGATAAAACTATGCCTTACATGTATATAAAACTAAATGAACTAAAATCATTTTTCACTGCTTGCATATTATTGTTCATATCCACAAAACAGAGCTTCCATTTTCTCAGTTTTTGTATTATTTTTATTTTATTTTTATTTTACATTTGTTGACCGGGATAGTCTGACTGGATACATGTCCATTTTCAGCGGAGGCCCGGGGAGAAAAGCTCCAACAGAGTCTCAATGACAGATAGTTACATAACAGAGTTTAAGATGAACAAGAAAATGAAAAAAAAAAGAAAAAAAAAGCAATTTACATACGATCATAAACTACCATGCTCTAGCAAACACAGAATACTACAGTTCATTGTACAGTACTTTAAAAACATGCTAGGAAAGTCATTAGGACAAATTATAGCTTAGAATTGGCTAAGATACAATGTTATTTTGGAGGTTAGATATCCCCTCTCTAGGTTGTTCTTTTTGGGATTGGATTATACTAAGAACTAGTATGGGCTTGGTTTAACGTCAAGGAGCTAGTCTGGGTTTGTGCAAGGACAAAGCCAATGTGACTTATAATGGAGTTTTAGACTCTTTTTGAATTGAACTAGTGAAGTTACAAGCATGAGGTTGTTGGGGAGAGAGTTCCATATTTTTCCAATGGTATTGGCAAGCAGAGTGTCACCACCTAGGTTGTAAGATTTAATTGTTTGGACAAGGAGTCTATTTGCTGAACGAAGGCAACTTAGATTGGTGTAAGGAATTATTATATTTTTCAGAGCAGGGGTGTTCTCAGGTTGTTTAATGATTTTAAATGCTTCTATGAGTTGGTACAGCTGGAGAAGATTTGGAAGTTCTATCCAGCCAAGTTTTTTCAGGTTAATGCAATGGTGTGTTCTGTAGGGCAAGCCAGTTACAAATCTGGCAATATGATTATAACAAGATGAGAGTTTGTTTAGGTCAGATTTGTTAAGGTTAGTAAGCATAGGAGAGGCATATAGTAGGGTAGAGAGAAGGTATGAGCGGGCAGTGGCCACTCTGGCAGTTGGGGTTAGGAAGGTTTTTATCCTGTATAAGGACCCAAGTTTCTTGTTTACTGATTTAATGGTTTGGTTGATATGCATATCAAATCTAAGTTTATTGTCAATGTTTACTCCTAGTAGCTTTGTGTAGGAGTCTGGGGAGATGATGGTCCCATTGTTGGATTATATAGTGAAATGTGTGGTAGGTGGTTTATTCATTGGGTAGAAGAGAAGTAGTTTGGTTTTATCTGGGTTTAAGATCAGGTGATGGTCAGCGAGCCAGTTTTCGACTGTAGTAAAACTGCGCTGGGTTGTAGATAGTAGGTTTTCTAGAGAGGCACTGGAACATATTAGAGTTGAGTCATCTGCATACTGAATACAGGTGGCTTCAGGGATAACTATATGGAGGTCATTTATAAAGACTGAAAAGAGAAGAGGTCCTAATATGGAGCCTTGAGGAACTCCTATGGTATTTGGTAACAGGCAAGAGAGCTTGTTCTGCCGCAGTACTGCTTGTTGTCTGCCAGTGAGGTAGGCTTGAAACCAGTCAAGAGCTGCATTTTCTAGATGCAGGGTTTTCAGAGTGTGGAGAAGTAGCTGGTGGTTTACCATGTTGAAGGCTTTCGACAGGTCCAGAAAGAGAGCTGAGGATATTTTTTAGTTATTCCGGTTATGGTTAATTTTTTTGGTAAAAGAGAGGAGGGCAGTGGTCGTACTGTGATGGGGTCTAAATTCATGTTGAGAGTCGGTTAGTAGTTTGTTCTGGGTGAGATAGGACATTAGTTGGTTGTGCACACACTTTTCCATAATTTTGGCAAGTGATGATAGTATGGCTATTGGTCTGTAGTTTGATAGTTCTGTGGAAGAGCCACCTTTATGGAGTGGTATAACGTAGGATATTTTCCATATTCAGGGGATTGTGGCCTCGGTTATGGTTCTGTTAATTAGGATCGAGATAGGATAGGCTATGACATCTGCAGCTATTTGCAGATATTTGGCTGGGAGAAGATCAGCAGAAAGGGTGGTTGGCTTTAGCTTTTTCAATAGGGATCTGATAAAGGATGTGGACACAGGTTGGAGGTTAAAAGAGAGTAGCGAGTTGGGTGTAGCATTTTTTGATGTGGAGGAGGGAGGAGATAGTTGGTTAGCTAAGGACTGAACGGTCTCGGTGAAGAAAGTATTAAAGGTATTTGCTACCTCTTCTTGGCCCTTATCGCATAATGTTCCTGGGGTAGGAGTGGAGGATTTGCCTGGTTGGAGAAGTTTATTTAAGCCTGCCCAGAACTTTTGAGGGTTATTTTGGTGTTTATGTTGCAGATGGTAAAAGTAGTTTTTCTTGTCGAGTGTGATGGCTTTTTTAGTCTCGTTTCTTAGTTGTTGGAATTTAATGCGATCTAGGGGTAACTTGGTAGTACGCCATTTGTCCCATGCTTTATCTCTAATTGTTATTTTAGATTCGGACTCTGTTGTTAGCCAGGGTGCTAGTTGTGCTTTAATTCTGAATGATCATTTTGGAGCATGAGAGTCAAGTATGGTAAGGAATGTGTTATTAAAAAATGACACTGCCTCATCTAGGGGAAGGTACTTTAGCTTTGACCAGTTACAGGATTTGAGTTCCATGTGAAATTTTGTTGGCTCAAAGTTTTTCTTGGTTCTGACGGACCTATCGATAGGCAAACTAGCGCTGATGGTTTTGTCTTTCATAATGTATGTGATCAGGTGATCACTAAGATCATTGGTGAGAGTCCCAGACATATACTTATGGGGGTGGCTGTTGGTGAGTATCCAATCAAGAATACTCTCTTTTTGGTTAGAATTTCCTAGTCTGGTGGTGGAGGATATGATCTGTGAGAATCCATTGAGGTTTATAAAGATGGGGTTGGATTGTGCAGAACATTGGTTCCAGTCAATATTAACATCGCCCAGAACAATAGTTTCTTGAGGGTAGTTGTTAGCTATCCAATTTAGAATGATCTCCATTGTTTCCAAATTATTCTCAGGGGGGATATAGATCACAATTAGATTTATGCTTTTTTGATTGTTTAGTTGTAGTTTTAGAGCTAGTATTTCAGCATTGGAGACCTGGGGTGGTTCCTTGGGATTAAATATGATGTTAAGTGTGCTTTTGTATAAGACAGCTATCCCACCTCCCCTTTTCTTTATGCGTTCACCCCTGAGTATATTGAACCCGGGTGGCAAGATCTCATTATCTTTGGTTGATGGCTTAAGCCAGGTTTCTGATAGACACATTATGTCAGGGAGGTAGGTTGCTAACACAGCATGCAGGTTATGTACCTTGTTGCTTAGGCTTCTTATGTTTAAATGGCAAATTAGAAGGGTGTTAGACGATCTTTGGGAGAGTGGAGGGCTGGTAGAGTCTGGAGTTGAGGATGGGCCTGGATTAGGATGGATGTCTCCATCTTTGATTATGTTTTTTCTTAGGTAAGCTAGTAGTCTCAGGACTATAATTAGTAGTTTTAGACTATATTTGGATTTTGGGGTTGTTTGGTACAATTTATTAAGATACAGGTTGTTGGAATTTGTAGTTTTTGGGGTTGTATAGTAGGGGGAGAGTTCAGCAATAAGCTGAAATATCTTTTGTTTAGTCTCTTCCCACATATCCTTAGCAGCCATAACAGAACCCTTTTTAACCCATACTCTTAAGTACTTCATATTATCATGTCCCCATAAATATGGGTATTGCTGAAACAATTCTTTTGCGGGTTAATAGTTTATAGATATTGCCTTTGTTTTATCTTTATTAATTGTGCATCCTGAACTTTGAAATTGTATCACAATGTTCAACAACATTGAAGTGTCCCTCTTTGGTTTTATCAGGTGTAAAATAGTATAATCTGCAAATAAAGCCAAATTTTCTTGATTACCATATCAATTATATCCTTGAATTTCTGAGTCCCTTATTTTCTTTGACAATGGCTCTAAATATAATGCAAATAATAAAGAGGAAAGAGGGCACCCCTACCTGGTTTCTCTCATCAAGCAGAACTTATCAAAGAGGACTTTCCATTTTAATCTTTGCCTCTAATCCTTCAAGTATCATCCTAATTAACCTTATTATTTTATCAGGGACTGCAAATGCTTCCATTGCCTACCTCATAAAATCCCACCTTACTCTGCTGAATGCTTTCCCTGCATCAAGACCCAGTAACAATAGTGGAACTTTCTTACATTCTGCTTCCCTCTGGATCATCATTGTTCTATTAATGTTGCCAAATGTTTGCCTGCCCTCCACAAAACCATATTGATCCATATCTATCAGTTTTGGCATCATCAATAATTTTTGCCACTCTTTTAGCCATTATAGACATCTACACTTTATAATCATGGTTTAGAATTGAAATGGATATATGTGAAGCTGGATCTGATGGGTCTTCAGATAGCCACTGTCGTGAGAATATCAACTTTCATGCAGTGATCACATGTGCACTTTTCGTCTGCCAGTCTGGTTTCAGGGAAACTATAATAATAATCCACATGTATAACATACAAATCTCTTTAAACTGGTACAAATCAGTGCTTATTTAACTCCATGGGGTGTTCTAGCAGTGGGCATGCTAGTATTTATTTACTTATTGTATTTGTTTACCGCGAAAGTCCACTGGGCCTAAAAGAGCCGATTTTCGGTGGAGGCCCAGGGAGAAAAGCTCCAACAAGAACATAGATGCAGAAAAAAAATTAAACATTAATTGGTACAGAAGTAGAAACAGTGTTACACATAGTGGTTACAGTAATATATGCCGAATATATACATAAGTCAGGAATTTAGTTGGTTTGATTCCAGTAACATATACAGAATGTATACATAAAAGCAGGAATTTAGTTGGTTACCAGATGAATTCGGAGTAGTAAAAATGGAGATAAATTAATCAGCATTATTGTGCCAGTATCAACGAGTGATGAAAGAAAAAAAAAATAAATATGGAGAAAGTATCATCAGTCACTAGTAGTAAAAAGCATGGTAATTTAGTTATAAGGAGAAGGAAGAGGTTAGGTTATAGAGCAGGTACACAGCCAGGAAGGGTTGTTATAAAGCAGGTACAGAGACAGGAAGAGTTGAGATGATTTTTCAGTATTTGTTTGAAGCTGGTGGTGCTGCTCATGTTTCTTATAGAAAGAGAAAGCGAGTTCCATAGTTTGGTGATGGTGAAGAGGTAGAGCAGCTGACCAGCCAGTAAGGTGAGCTTTTCTACTTTTAGAAGTATATGATTTTCAGATCTTAGTTGCCTGCTGGGTTGGTATTTGACAAGTAGAGTTGAGAGAGCAGGACAGTCTGCAGTCTGTGGGTCTATAGATTATTTTGTGTGCTGTAGTTAGCTGGGTGAATGAGAGATGGTGGGGGAGTTCCAACCAGCCTAATTGTTTCAGTGAGTTACAGTGGTGGGATGAGGATTTGGCCTTGGTGGCAAATTTGGCTATTCTGTTGTAACACATATCAAGTTTGGATTTTGTAGAATTTTGAATATTAGTGAGGAGAGGGATACCATAAAGAAGAGAGGGTAATAAAAATGTAGTTGCAAGGGTTTATCTAGTAGAGAGGCTAAGAAAGTGTTGGTGCCTGTACAGCATACCAAGCTTTAGGTGTGTTTTTTGATGTTACTGCTTATGTGTAGGTCAAAGTTTAGGTTTTCATCTATAATAATGCCTAGTAATTTAGTGTGTGGGACAACTTCTATAGTGGTATTGTCTTGGGCTTGTTTACAGAAGAGTTTTTTTTTTTTATCTAGGGGAGTGGTTTTCTTAGGGGTAAAAATTACTAGTTTAGTTTTTGTTTGGATTTAGGGCAAGATGATTCTTAAGCATCCAAGATTCAGTAGAGGTGAGGGCATTCTGGGTGATCTGTTGGAGTTCAGAGCTGGAATTTGCAGTGCATATTATTGTAGAGTCATCAGCATACTGGATTACTGAGCATAGTAGAAGAGTGGTGTGAAAGTTGTTAATAAAGATGCTAAATAAGACAGGACCAAGTATGGAGCCTTGGGGTACCCCTGTGGAAGTATTGAGGAAGGGACAGTATGACTGTTGCCATTTGGTGGATTGCTGCCTATTGGAGAGATAGCTATTGAACCATTGTAGGGTAGCTGGGAAAATGTGGAGGGTAGATAGTTTAGAGAGGAGGATAGTGTGGGAAATGGTATTGAAAGCTTTGGAGAGGTCGAGGAAAAGAGAAGCATTTATTTTACCAGAATCTCATGCCCGGTTAACTGTATCAAGGAAGGAGAGGAGGGCTGTAGTGGTGCTGTGCCCTGGTCTCAAACAATGCTGATTGGGTGACAAAATTTGATTTTCAAGCAGGTGGTTGAGGAGTTGGGCATGGATGCATTTGTCCAGTATTTTAGAGAGGGGTGAGAGACTAGCTATGGGTCGAATGTTTGTGGTGTCTGTGTTGGTGCGCCTTTGTGTAAGGGAAGAATGAATGCTTTTTTCCAGATGTCTAGGACAAGGGACTCTAATTGATCTGTTAATGAGTATGCTGATTGCAGCTAGCTACAGGAAGTGTGGGGGTAGATTGTCAGGGGCTAGAGTACAGGGTTTAAGCTTAAATAAAATATTTTTTTATTGTGGCAATGGGTATGGGGGAGAATTTTAGGTTAGAGTTTTATGTAGGATTGTTTTCTGGGATGGTTTGGTCATTAGCTGTCTTGGTGGTGGTGGTGTCAACCACTGGAAAGGTGGTGGTTAGGTTAGCTATGGTGTCAATGAAGTAGGAATTGAAGAGGGTGGCAAGTTTGGTAGGGGTTTTGTGTGGGTCAGGGGATGGGTTGCTTTGAGAACCTGGATGTAATAGATGGTTGATGGAGAACCAGAATTGTTTGGGATTATTTTTATTTGTGCTTTGTAGGTGGAGTTAGTGAGATTTTTTATCACTGGTTGTTAGATGTTTTGCCTGGTTACGGAGTTGCTTGTATGGCAGTACAGTTGAGGGATCTTTGTTTTTCTGCCATGATTTCCAGATTTTATCCCTTTGGACATGACTTCTTTGGTGGATTTTGAGAGCCAGCCTGCAAAGTTATGCTTCATTCATTCTTGGCGGGTGGGTGCTTGCCTATTTAGGATGTCTAGGAATGCTGAGTTAAAGACAGCCTCATTAAGTGGCAGGGATTTGAGGGGTTCCCAATTTACTTTAGCTAAGGTTTCATTAAATATGGATATTTGGAACTTAGTCAAATTTCTGGTTGATTTGTACTGGTGTTCCCCTGGGGTTGGGGTGGTTTTGCGTAGGATATATGCTGGGTGGTGGTCGCTAATGGTATTAGGTAGCATGCCTACATTGATGATATTGTTAGCGTGGGACACTGATATCCAGTCTATTGCGGAGCCCCAAATGTTATTTTTGTGGGGTCTGGTGATGTCTTCAATTAGTTGGGAGAAGTTGTAAAGGTTTATGTTTTTTGATGGATTGTTGAGGGCAATGTCTAGCCAATCAATGTTTACATCATCTAAGATGATGGTTTCATTATCTATGTTATAGTATAATATAGTATCGCTTAGTCTGGATTATTGCAATGGTAAACATTGCAGACATTACAAATTTGCATACTTCACTCATCTGAGTCAATATTCTAGGTCAAAGCAATCCTTCCTGCATTTGTTTTCTCAGCTGATAAGGAACTAAAATAATTTTGTCAGCTTTGCGCATTAAGCCCTGGGAACAATGTACTTCTTTGTTGAAAGAAAAAAAAGGAGAACGAATTGCTTTCCTTAATTCCTAATTCTCTGCCAGTACATCTCTGAAGTTGTACTTTTTTCTTCTGTCATGGTAACTTCAGTATCCCTATAATCATTAGTTTTATTAACAATTCTTCAGGCTTCCCTGGTAAAAACATTCTGTTGAACAAGTATGTTGTGCATATTTTTTGCCTAGCCTGTATTTTAAATTCAGATCATATATTTATAGATTAAACATCCAATGCAGTCTCAGAAAGACCTTGTACAAAAGCTTTCTAAATGTGCTTTTCAGGAGGTCTCTGGTCTGTTTCTACCTGAAATTCTTCCATGTAGGCATATTCACGAAATTTGTCATATTCAGACACTAATTATAATCTCAAATACACTAATTTTAACAATTCACTTTCTATTTCAACATCTCTCTCTCTCGCTCTCGCTTTTTTGCATCTGTGTATGCTCCTCACCCATGGAAAACTGATTTACTCTTTTGTAGGATTACAGTTCCTATACTACTCTGAGGGGCATTTACTTGCAACACAAACTGTCTTATTCACACACTTGTAGTTTAAGCCAGTATTCATATAACTAGTTGCTTGAACATTTCAAAACTAATTTCTTCTTAATGTAGCTATTTATTTATTTTTAATAGGTTTAACTTGTCCTCCCCGGAACATTGAGCCACATCCCCTTTCTGCTGTAATGGCCCATTTTTTTTTTCCACTGAGGGAAGAACCCTATGGAAAATTCATTCCTTTGTGGTACCAGTCAAATGAACCAGGAGTGGAAACCATCTATTGTGTGCCAAAGATTGGGATCCTCTACCTAACTTCCCTACCAGCCACTGCACAGCATGGAACTGCTACAGCCATATAACTCCTAAATGGAACTCAAACATTCTTCACAAGAAATTAAATTTTGCACAGTTTGGAGTTTTCTTTACCCAACATTATCTGATAGAATCCCTGGTTGCATTCAGTAACAAAATGACCTTTTCATTTGGCATTGTAGAGACCAGTTCTACAGCTGTAAGCAATAAATAATGTTCTCTTTTTAACTCCCCTATTCAAAATAATTTTGCAAATCAATATAAATACAAATCTTGTCTTACTTTACAACAGTAACCATAGTATTCACCCATTCAATAAGTCCAAATTGAATCTTAGCAACCCCTAAGTTTTCAGTTTAATTCCATTTCATTTCTGTTCCCAAGAGCTACTGGTACCTTTCTTGGTGCAGATATTAGTGATATAACAAAAGGATACATTTTTATGTCATATTCTCCTTATATATTCCCTAAGACTGTAAATAAATTGACATAGTCATTGGTATAGCTCTACACAGTATTTCTGATGTCTGTTTGACTCATACTTCTTAACTGTCCATGATTTTGTGTCATATCTTTACCTTGCCCTTTGTAATATTCAGTGGTTTACCAGAAAATTAAAATGTTATAATCAGTCAATAATGCTATACATTAGAGTATCATATTTTTTATTGTTCAGAAAATGCATGTTTATACAAAATCTGTTCTTCTTCTATTAACTTCTTAAGTGCATTAGAATAATATTTAAAATCATCCCTTTGTTCCCCAATTGTGTTTAGCTTTGTCCAGAATTACTGAGCAAAGATGTTGAGTGGTATGATCTGACTGTGCGACTGTTGCTGTACATATTCACACTTATTATTCCTAGCATCTCACAAGTCAAATGACAAAGAATATTAGGAAACTTGATTATCATTTTTATTTTTATATTCACATGTCCATAGCTTTTCAATTGGTGGCTCCAGGTGGTACTCTGGCCATGTTAACAATGTGATACTCTGACCATGTTAACAATGTGGTACTCTGGCCATGAAATGTATACCACTTTCACTTCAGTACCATTGAGCTGTAATGCTTTAAATGTATCTTCAGAACTACACTCTGCACCCGTGTCTAATTTAATTCCATATTTTGTCTATTAATTCTCAACACATTTTGTCAACAGCTTTGTTTACATTCATATCTCAATATACCTGATGCATTTCAGACATTACTGTATCAATTATTTTCACATTAATAGTACCAACAAGCATCTCCTTATCAGCCATATGAGAATCAATCATGCCAATCCTGACACTTCAAAAAATAAATAGTGATACAAAGAAAATATATCTTTAAAATGCTTTTTGCAGGGTGGAAATGCAACTGCACCCTTGACATGAGGAGGGTGTAAATCATAACGCTGTTACTTATATGCACTAACTCTGAAATTTTGGTACTTTAGTACCTCAGAGTATGGGAAATACTAAGAGATACTGCAACACTGGATTCAACATATTTTTGCTCACATTCACACTTTCAGTTCTGCTATTCCAAGGATCTCATTTATGGTCCTGAAAAGTTCAATAGACATCTAACTAATGACTCATGTTCATGATTTTGTTGAAGAAAATGCAAACTCCTTTGAATGCAATTGTTTTTATATTTACAGATCTTTACAAAATGGTTCTGTTTATCACAGATTCTCCAAAATTACTTAGCAGAATGCTGCTTCCCATCATGCTTATAGCTGGACCTACTACATGTCGCTTGAATCCAACTACATATTTCCTGTGCACTTTACAATTATTATCCTTGTCTCCATTGCTATTACAGTGTTTGCTCACATTTTGTTTTTCTTTTATAACCATTAATGTCACAAACAATTCTTTATATGTTTCTCAGTTTTGCCTTTATTTTTGAATCAAATTTTATTTTGTGCATACCACTTTCCTTGCTTAATTATTTTAACTGTCGCCCCATTAGCCTGACAAGCCTGGTCTGCAAGGCCATGGAACGTATCATCTTGGATTTTATAAACAAATACATAGGTAACCTCCAAACCCTGGACCCCACTCAGTTTGGGTTTGTAAAAGGTAGATCATGTCTACTAAACCTAAATGACATCTTTGAAGCAGTCACTGGAGCCTTAGACGAGGGCAAGGTAGTGCACACAGCCTATCTTGACCTCGCCACGGCATTCAATACCATCCCCCACTATGGAATTATAGATAAATTCACTAAACTGGGCATAAATCCCTATGTCACAAGATGGGTAGCCAACTGGCTCACTGACAGAACCCACACAGTAAAAGTAGCCGACTCCAAGTCTGACTTTAGACCAGTGATGAGTGGAGTACCACAGGGTTCGGTCCTGGGTCCTCTCCTGTTCAGCATCTACTTCTCTGAAGAGCAAACCAACACAGAAGGTCTTTGGCTAACAAAGTTCGCAGATAACTGCAAACTGGGATCCATAATAGAATCACCTAATGATGTAGACATTCTACAAAAGGGCCTCACAGACAGATGCTTGGTGTCAAAGTCATGGCCTCAAGCTCAATGCCAAGAAGTGCACTGTCATCCCCTTTGGGAAAAACTCGGTACCCATGAACCACCACATAGGCAGTAGTTCACTAAACACTGAAAGTCTGATAAGAGATCTCGGGACACAGGTGGACAGTAGTCTTTCCTTTGATAACCACATCACCACAGTAGTCAGGAAATCCTTCTACATGGCACATCTCATCACAAAAGGGTTCTCCTCTAGAAAAAAGGAGGTCATATTGCTCCTCTCTACTCATTTCTCATCAGACCCATTATAGAGTACAATGCCCGGTTTAGCATGTATCTCACAAGATGCCTGCAATAATTGGAAAGGCCACAGAAATACCTCACTAAGAGGATTACTGACCTCAAACAGATGCCATACACAGACCATCTAAAAAATCTCCAGCTCTACTCTGTCGCATATCGCCTACTTCATAGGTTGGTACTAGGCTATCGGCCCTAGGGCCTATACAAGCCTAGCCATAACAATTCCCTGGCTATTTCTTCCTACAATATTTACTTCCCTGGACCCCTGTCTATCAGGGTGACTGACGTGGTCCTCGGGGTGAATTTCCTATCTCCCATCCAATTATCAAGGTTCCTTTTGAAGAGGGCCAAACAGGCGATCTCTGCCTAACATACAAAGCTATGTCAAACCCAGAGCTGTTGGACATGGTACACTCAAAGAAATCCCAATCTCTCTGAATCACATGCTCCAGGGACCTAAACCTTGTCACCACAATAAACAGAACATGCTGGATGGATAGATTCCTGTCCCAGAGACTTCACATACTCTGGAACATACTATCCATTCATGTCAAGCAAAGATCCTCACTGGCCCTCTTTAAGAAAAATATTGACAACTGGATGGGAAATAAAAAAATTCACCCCAGCGATCACTTCTGCGGCACTGCTTGACAGGGGCACAGGAAAATAATTTTCTTGGGTGGCGAAAGCCAGGGAACCTTTGTGGCTAGGCTTATATAGGCCCCAGGGCCGATAGCCTAGTACTTACCTATGAACCTATAAGAAATTCTGAGGTTAAACGTCTTGTAAAAATCTGTGTTATAGCCATCTAGACCCAGTGCTTTGCCTGGTTTTAGGTTCTTAATGGCCTTGACTATTTTCTGTTGTTTAAAAGGGGCTGACAAGAGTTCACTTTGGTTTTCTTTGATTGTAGGAAACCTAAGATTACCCAAGAATTCTTCAGTAACCATAATAGGAATCTGATTATGCTTTGCAAAATAGATTTCAGCGTGAATTTGTTTAAATAGCTCTAGAGCATTTTATATAGGTAAAACCTGTTGAACCATAAGAAAAAGGATTGGGGAACAAGTGTTGGACATTAGGCATATGAAAAATACTAATGCCCTGGTTAGGCATATTAGGCAGCATCCTAAACACGAGTTTAAATTTTGTGTAATACAGCAAATTAATAAGGATAGTCAAGGATGTGTATTGGATGTCCATTTGGATATCTGCAAAATGAAATGGCAGATAAGGTTAGATGCCACCACCTTTCCAGGCATTAACAACAGTATTAGTATTTCTCCTTTATTAAAGTTAAAACATATTTTAGGTTAAAGTTTAGCTGCAGATTTGGTTCTTTGGGATATAGGGTAGTAATTTAGAATAATTTGGAACTTTCCAAAGTTTTTATTATCTATTTTTAAATTTTATAATAAAACAATTATTTTAAATGTTATTTAATGTATTTTGAATGCATTGGTGAAGTCTTTTTCTGCTAATTAATTTTATTATAATTTTATTACAGTTTGTAAAAGGCTTTACAGAATGTTGTCTTTAAGGAGATGTAATTGAAATGTGGCAATATGTATGTATATGAATTTTATTCAATAACCTTAGTTTTAGTAGTAAGAAACACTTGAGGGCATGTTCCTTTAACATTATCATGGATATTAAATAGGTGTAATTGGAAAATTGTTTAATTTAGAGGTATATTTAAAGGGAGTGTGGGTTTGAATACATTGTTCTGATGAAGTCCGTGAATGTAGGACAAAACCTACGTTAACTTGTCTAAGTATAATAAACGTGAAAGTGAATTTGGTGAATTGTGTGAGTTCCAGTGTTTAGGCTGCTCCAGTATTCTGTGGTTGGATATGTGGTTACCAAGTTTGTTTGGAGTTGACTTTATGGAACACTGGTTACCCATATTGGTAATGACCAGGTGCAGGATATTGCTGCCCCTGGTGGGGGTGTGGACAAGCTGATCCAAGGCGTTGGAATTTATGAATTCCAGAAAACGTTGAGCGAATGAGTTGGTACATGAGTAGTTTTCCCATTTGATGGTGGGGTAGTTGAAATCACCCATAATTAAGGTATTGGGTTGTACCTTAATATTTTCCAACATCTTAAGAAATGAAGAGTGGGAATCCTGGGGCATGGTGGGGGATCTGTAACGAGTTACAACCTGGATGAATTCTCCCATACTATTGCAAGTGTTTAGCTAAATTAGAAGGAATGGTTTAATTGGCCTGTATATAAATAATTCAAAAACAATTTTCATAGCCAGAAATAATGTTGACAAAGCCAGTTCTCATAATTACAGACCAATATCCCTAATTAATGTAGACATCAAGATTTTAACATCAGTACTAGCTGAAAGACTCAAGAAAGTTATGGTCTCAGTTGTCTCCCCGGAACAATCTGGTTTCATGTCCACTAGACATGCATGGGACAAAACCCTGAATTTAGACTCCATGATATATCTTATTAGAAAATAAAGAAACCCTAGATATGCACTAGTTTTAGATGCTTGCAAGGCTTTTGACAAGGTAAGCTGGAACTTCCTATTCGCATCGCTTTCACATTTCAACTTTCATAGAGACTTTACCAACTTGATGGAAATATTATACAATAATTCCCACACTTTACACAGTGTCTTTACATTAACAGATCATTTTCAAACCCCGTTAAAATAACTAGTGATACAAGGCAAAGCTGTCCACTATCCCCACTCCTATTTAATCTCTACATTGAGCCACTCTTTCTCCATATCTCACAAAGGAGGTTTCACGCAATCCCTAAAATATTAGACTCTAGAGTTATGCTGTCTGCATTCGCGGATGATCTGAACATTTACTTTGAAACACCAAATACAGATCTTAAAAAAATTACAAAAATCAATAGATGAATATTCAAAAGCTTCGAACTACCAAATTAACCAAAAGAAATCCTATATTTTCCCCATCAACCCTTTATATCACAAGGAAAATTACTTACCTTTGATCGCAACCATCTGTCCTTGCTACATAATAATGTAAATAACTTATGTAATAACATAATACAAGATCTACATAGATGGAGACAACTAAAACTATTTTTAATATCTATAGCATCAATAATCAGAATGAACATTTTACCCAAATTACTTTATCATTTTAACTCATCAATGTCAACATCCCAAAATACATTTTTCAGAACATAAACAAAAGAACTAACCAAATTTATCTGGTTCCCCAAATCTGTCAGAATATCCTACTTAAAGCTAATTTACCCGAAAGAAAAAGGTGGCCTGAATTTACCTTTCAATTATACCATAAAATTACAAGTGCAATTAGACTAGTACTAATTTCAAACTACTCTGAAGACAGAGAACATTGGTACTTGGCTTGCGTTAGGATCTGGCATAAACATATTCTCATAAACAAAATAAAACCCAAATCTATTCCCTTCATAACCTCTGCAAATCTAAGAACCACTAATATAAACAATATTATAAAACAAAAAAATTAAAAGCTTCCAAGAGTTGATAAAAACCTTAAATCTAGAAGAAGCCTTACCTTTTCTTCAACCGATCCACTTAAATTAAACCCTAATATAAAAAACACTAAACTTAATGGACTTTCCATTAATAAAGGAATGCACCATGTGGGATTTCTACAAATATAGAGAGAATTCTTTGCATGATTTGTGCAAAGCATTAAAAGCCAACAAAAAATACATCATCATTCTACGTCAGATTAGAGAGCTAATCTCACCAATAATAAATTACTTGGATATTAATGAGATGCTCTTAAATAGATTACTTGACATTGTGGTAAATTTAGGTAGCAGAAAGAAAACACTATCCAAAACATATAAATATATTTGTGCTATCAAATACGAAAATTCTTTACTTTATGCAAATTACTGGAACTCTGGAGGAAAGATGCTAACAAATGAACAAAAACTCAAAGCAATTAACCTTACTATAAACCTATCCCCATTTAAAAAAATGTTTTTTACACAATTAATGATTAACAATTATGTATACTTTACTCCTATGACTCTGAACAAGTTTGATCCCAAAATATCCCCCACATGCAACTGTTGTTCATACCCCAAGCTGACCTTTTACATGTCTTATGGTACTGCAAATATTCACAGAACATATGGGTATCACTTAAGGTATGTACAGAAAACATGGGTTATCACAAATCAACCTGCCTTGGGAAGGAGCCATTCTCCACATTATAGACTTTAAATTACCCAAAATGGAACTGCACATATTAGTCACCGTCTGCTCATTAATGAAACTATATATAACAAATAATTGGTTAGATTGTACCAAACTTACATGGAGTGGGTTTAGAAATATGGCCTCAATTTATATATCCTCTCAAAGACTAATTATAACCAACCTAAAGAAATGAGTTTACTATCAGAAATATTGGAATCTTCTGTTCAAGCATATTTTGAACTCTACCAGATCAAGTATTTTACTTAAGATTCCCCTGATGCTTTTTCTTTGCCTATACTCTGATACCAATACCTGGAGGGGATGGCATTCTCGTCTGTAGTCTGCAGTTCAAATGTCTTCTTAGCCTCATACCACTCTATTACCTTTCCCTCTCTAGCAATTTGCTCCCAATACCTGTGTTCCTTTGCAAATTTTCACCAGTAAATCCTAGCCTCTCTTACCTATTTTCTGTAGCTCTACTTACAGTTGTCCCTATTGGCAAAATCTCCTTTCTCTATGCGTGTACTGGCTTAGTTCTTAGAATATTTTCTGCTGCTTTATGAATATAATATTCTGTATGGTTGTTACTATTCTTTTTAAGGGTCTACATCCAAAATCCCACTCTCTTTTTCTTGAACTCCACCCTGCTTCATCATCACCCCTTTCCATTCTGAATGATAACCTTCTATTTGTGTTATGTATATGAGGCTTAGCTGTGTAATATTCCTTAAAATCATGTGATCCTAAACCACTTTGTTCAAATGGAAGGATCAGCTTATCCAATTTAACTCTTGCCCCCCCCCCCAAGATAAATCACTTCAACTCTTTATTAATTATTGTCCATAATTTCTGCTCTGGTTGATAAAATTATGCTTGGCCTCTTACATAAAACTAAAGGAGCTAAAAACAT
Source organism: Protopterus annectens (assembly GCF_019279795.1). Taxonomy (NCBI): domain Eukaryota; kingdom Metazoa; phylum Chordata; order Ceratodontiformes; family Protopteridae; genus Protopterus; species Protopterus annectens. The sequence goes on along the minus strand of NC_056747.1, from coordinate 1,247,159,079 downwards.
TCATTGCTTGTATCTTATTAGCCCCATGTCTACAAACAAGAGCTTCCACTTTCTCTGTTTTTGTATTATATTGGGTTTAGTCTCTTCTCACATATCCTTAGCTGCCATAACAAGAACTTTTTAAATCTGTACTCATAAATACTTCAGCGCATTGTTTTCCCATAAATATGGGTATCGGTGAACCAATTCATGTGTGGGTACATAATTTACGGCTTTAGCCTTTGTTTTATAGTCATTCATTAATTTTATATCCTGAAAGACTTAAAACTTTCTCAAAATGTTTCACAACACTGAGATGCACTGTTCTGGAGTAATCAGGTAGAAAATATTATCTACAAATAAAACCAACTTTTCTTGATTCCCATGCTAATTATAGCCTTGAATTTCTGAGTAACTTATTTTCTCTGCCAATGGCTCTTAATATAAAACAAATAGAGGAAACCCTGCTTGGTTCCTTTCATCAGACACCACTTATCAGAGAGAGTAGCCCTCCCACTTTAAGTCTTGCCTGAGATCCCTCATAAATTCTCCTAATTACCCTTATTAATGTATTAGGGAATGCAAATCCTTCCATGGCCCTTCTCATAAAATCTCAGCTTACTCTTTTGAATGCTTTCTCTGCATCAAGACCCACTAACAACAGCAGTATTTCTTACATTTTGCTTGCCTCTAGATCATCTATGTTCTGTTAATGTTGTCAAATGTTTGCCTCCCTTCACAAACCACATTTATCCGGGTCTATATCAAGTAATCGAAGACACAAGTCTTTGAATATGAATTCATCGAACCCTAAACACCGAAACGCCACAACAGCAAATGGCCAAATCCACAAATTTTTTTCCTAGGGAAAAAATTTGCATGGCCATACAAACAACACAAACACTTCAAATGTAATTTAAATGGGGGGTTTTGCCCCCCCCACTCTCTGATGTTGGGGGCTGTGCCCCGCACACCCCCCTAACTAAATATACCAACTCTGAGTTCTCTCAACATTGCGGTAAAGGGCAAACTCCGGGAACGGCCAACTACATTTTTTTCCTAGGAAAAAATTCACGGTTTTGGCCATTTGCAGTTTTTGTCGTTCGATGATTACGTATTTGAAGCCTTGTGTCTTCAGTTACCTGATATAGACCTCATTTATCCATGTCTATCAATTTTGGCATAATCTTTGCCATTCTTTTAACTAGTAAAGATGCAAAGACATTATAATTATGGTTTAAAATTGAAATGGGTCTATATGGACCTGGATCTGATGGGTCTTTACCATTTTTAGTTAATACAGTTACCACAGCTTTCTTTCAAGATGATGGTGCTTCCCCTTCTTTTAATGTACTGCTAAACAAAAACTTTCATATCTTTTAGTTTCTTTTCTCCTAACTTCTAGCTTTTGTGTGACAGTCACAACTGGTACAGTAGATCTGACCAATGAATTTATCATACTTAATTTAAACATATAGTAGTATATGGTTTGTGATTTTTTTACTCAGAATTTGACTTAAAATCTCTTTGAAGTCTGTTGTAACTGGTTTTGACTATCCTTTATTTTAGAAATCTTTATTTGGTTGCAGCTCAAATGAATTCCTTAAACGAGTATACCATTAATGATTTGCTAAAGCACAAATATTTTGTACAGTATGCTAAATGCTATGTATATTTAAAAGTAACACCTGATGACCTGTGCTCCTCATGTCAAAAGATATGTGATTTGTTTACCATTGTTAGAAGCAAATCTCGACTTAATGATGATGACTGCACTTATGCAATTGGCATGGCCTGGAGAACTGTTGTCACATATATTAAGGACTGGACTGATGAACTAAATAATGTTAGGCAAAGTGCAAGCAGAACACATTTTCTAAAGGAAGTATCTATTGTCAGTAAAGATCACTCCACCCCTATTAAACAGGATACTGCTGATGACAACTTTAGAATCCAGGATGCGCATATTCAACAATCTGAGGATTCAGAGCATACAGAAGAAGAACAAAGAAAGAAAGGAAGGAAGTTCACAACAAATAAAATGGAAGAAAAAGATAATCTCTATAAAGCAAAGAGCACGCATGCTAAAAAGACGCGGTTTTGTTACGTAACACACTGATTACAGGGAAATCAAAAATTAACTTGGAAAGACTGAGAAATATTAGTGTAAGAAAAAATAGGAGAAAGACAGAAGTTGATAACATGGCTCAAGCTGTGGATGTACAAAACCAGATGGATGACAAATGTAGGTTTGCAAATGTAATAAACAATGAAAACTGTTGGATTAATAAGACTACTGCTGATGACCATTTCTAATTGAGCAGATATTACTGAATTAGAAATTGAAGCTTCTTGAGATTTGGTCAGAAATTACATACTTGCAATTGGAGATTCAATTATTAGAAGAACTGATAGGTAAAGCTGCAGAGAAGATAACACCAGATAGTGTTATTTTTACCAGGAATAAAAATACAGGATGTGAGAAAGTCCTTAGAATGCCTTAATTTGTGACAGCATGGATCCATTTTATTCATATTGGTACAAATGATCTCATCCACAAGGATTCTGAATGTTAAAAAAGAACTTACAGCCCTCTTAGACAGCATAGCTTGCACATGTGTTAGGATGTATTTTTCACAAATCACATATGGAAAGGAGAGTCAGGTCACCATGAATAAAAAGATTTTTGTGGTAAGTACCTACATGACAAAATGTCCCATTTAAAAAAAATGAAAATGTGTACAGCATCCAAGCCTAATGTTGAGCACACGTTTAGTCACGATGCCAAGCCTAATGTTGAGCACACATTTAATCACGATGCCATGCACTTGTCAAGACCAGGGAAAAGAATTGTTGCAGCAGATATATTGCAATATCTGACAAAAACACAAGACAGGATTTTTGCCAGCTCAAAAATGTAACAGTTCACAGACAGCAACATTTGATGCATCTCTGATGGTTGTTAATGCCAGGAGTATTAGCAATAAATTGTTTTTACTGGAAAGTTTTCTACATTCTTACAAGACTAATGTTGTTATTTTTTGTGAAACATGGCTAAAGAACAAGGACTGGAAACCAGTTCTGTCAGGATTTAAATGTTTTTACTGCAGCAGACATTCTAAAAAATCAGGTGGAAGTGTTATGATAGGTATTAAAAATTATGAGACCTATAATTGTTATATGTTCAGTGATAACACCAATAGTGTAGATTATGTAACTGTGACAACAAAAACATCCCTGGAGCACAAAACAATTTTTGGAGTGCACAGACCAGCAAAGTCAAGTGCTGATGACCTAGAGGAATTCATACATTTCTTGCATGAAACACAGGAGGGAAAAATAATAGTGGCTGGCAAGTTAAATTTACCAGAAAGAGACTGGAGCAATACTGATTTAAAAACATAGTAATTAAATTATTTGCAACATATGTTCAAGAACAACAGCTGTTTCAGATTGTAAAAAAGCTTACCAGAGAATTGAACCAGCTAGACTTTGTGTTCCTAAGGAAATTACTATTACTTCATGTCAAGTTTTACCGTTGTTGATATGCAGTGATCATGGGGTTATAAAGGTTAAATTGTTGCAAGATTATTCTGCCAAACTGAAATCTAAACCAATGCACAGAAGGTTAATAACAAATTATATGGATGCAAACCAGTCACTATGTAAAACTAAATGAAAACATTGTAGAAGAAATTATAAAAGTTTAGAAAGAGAAAGTGTTTGAATGTAAACAAAAAAAAGTGTAACATCAGAATTTAAGCACATAGCATCAGGAGGATATATTTCCATAAAAACAAAATACTTGATTAAGATGAGAAACAAGTATAAGAAATGGAAAATGGATTGTACTATGACTTTGAAAACTGAAATAAACTGGATAGACAAATTAAACACAGCCTGGGACAAGGTCATGAAACTTTTGAAGAAAATGTATTTAAGGATATTGAGCATAATAGGAAACCGTTTTATAGATACATAAGATGTAGCAGGAGTAAAGATATACAAGTTGATAAACTGCATGTAGATTCTAAAATGTATCTCAGACATAAGAGATTATAGAACTATTTTTAAAAATCCTATGCTAACCAGTTTGGCTCCACAAGAGGGGTGATTAAGTATCCTAGTAACATCCAGGGGAACCTGAGATACTGAAATAAAATTAGATTATATTGAAAAAGAACTAAGCAAACTGGACCCTAACAAACAACAGGGAGGAAATGGAATTAATAATAATGACCTGAGAACACTTTGGCTTGACCCTACAGTGCCAATATATCTGTTATTCACTAGGTCATTTCAATATGGAGAAATTCATCAAGATTGGAGGCATGCACTTATTAAATCTATCTTTAAGGGAAAGGGAATAGAAGTACCCCAGAGTCATACCGCACCCATATGTTTACCATAATTTTGTGGAAAATAATCATGGAGGTTATATATTGGATAAATTACTGCCAGAGCTGAACAACTGGGACTTCTATTTAAGCATGCGTATGCTGAAAAATAGCTCTATAACCACCTGTAACTTGATGTTTTATAACAATACAATAACAGATATAAATGAAAAATTGTGCTGTGATGTAATTTATATAGATTTAACGTCAACATTTGATAAGGTCATACACAAAACACTGAACAATTAGTCAGAATAACTAAGTACTGATTTAATCTTTATAAGACAGATAGCTGGATGACTTACAAACAGGACATGGCAAGTATCATACAGCAAATGGACAGGTGAAATTCTAGGTTACAGTCAGAGTGTCCACAGGACTCTGCCCTAGGCTCTTACTTGTTTGGATTGTATCTTTCACATCCAACTTTTTCATCTGAAACGTTCTACAGTCTGACTTGAAAATAGGTAACCTGATAACGTGTTGCAGATAGGGCATGTCTGCACTATAACTTCATTAAATTGACCATTTTTGCACATGAGAACAATATGCTGATAAATATATCAAAAACTAAGCATATGAGAATTGGGAGGCATAGATTGAAAAGTGGATATTTAATACTTTACACAGTGATTGAAACTGTAGATTCAATTTAAGGGCCTGGATACATGGGTAGGTCCAGCTTTGTGTTTTTTCTAATAATGTCAACAAATTATTTAATGATAATTATAGCACTATAGGATGTATAAAAATATTTAAGTCTAGGAAATCAGAAATGATGAAACCAATGCTTATTAGATACATTCGACCCAAACTTGAGTATGAAACAGAAATATGGAAAATGTGCATAAATAAATTGCAAAGAGTAAAGTGGTGATATACTAAGACCATCCATGGATGTGAAAATTTAAGTTATAATAAAATATTAAAATATCTGTATTTGTAGTGTCTCATATATGTATTTAAGAGGAGACCTTATTCAGGTAGATAGAACATTCACTGGCAGCAGCCTCTGGGAATGTTTGACATTATAAATTAGTAGTACAAAATCATCAGACAGCCTATGTAGAAGATTCTATAAGAATGAGAAGTGTATTAATTGGTTCTCTGGGAAAGCAGGTGAGGCATGGAACAGACTACCAAACTGTATTAAAGCAAGCACAAGTTTAGATATTTACAGCCAGGACACTTATTATGGGAATAACTGTTTTGATATATTGGCTGGCTAGAATGGCATTATTGCCTATGCCTGAAATTATGTATGTATGTAGAACAAACACACAAAACTAAGTACATCTTCAAAAACCGAAGTTTAACACTCCAGATAGGAACAACTGCCCCAAACTGACAGCTGCACCCATGGCCATTACGTAACGTAAAATGAAGGTTGCCCGTGCTAAAGCACATGCTACAGCCTGTGTTTCCACTTACACTGATTGCTGTCTGCTATTTTCTTATGTGTATTCCCCTCCCAGATTTGAAAAACAGCTTGTATGCTTTCAGAAAACATTGACTTTTAGCCTTAAGAAAAAGTGCACTGTGTTTCTTTGAATAAAACTAAACAGTACACTGTTATATTAAATGCATTAAAGTAGTAAGACTACTATCTCTAATTCACTTCCGATAATTTCAAACTTTATTTTTCACTGAACCGCTTGCCATTGTACCTTTAAATTTTGCATTTCTTTCATCAAATAATGCTCAAAACTGTCAAGATTCATTGATTGCATCTGCAGACAGCTTGTCTCCATGTAAAAGGAGTCAACATTGAATCTTTGTAAATTTCACTCTGGACAGAACGTACAACTGCCTTCAGCTGCAGACTTCTCAACTCCCATTGAACATTTTCTAATGGGGAAAAACAAGCTAATATCTTTGTAGATGTAAAACACTTAGCATTTCTTATGACTTTTATCATTTTGTTTTATTTTACTTTGGGAAAATTGGTTCTGGCTCCTTAATGATCATCTGGACCTCATACAAGGCAATTAATTTTTGCAAAAGTTGCCAAAATTTCACAGCACTGATGCTTTAGACTGTCTCTACGTATTGTGTTTATGGGTAAGGTAAGACACACATCTATTTTAAGAAGATCACTATCGCTGATGTAAGATGAACATTGTGCAAGTAGTAAAGAATTATAATTATCTTTGTCAGTATTTTATTGGTGAGTGTGACAAAATTAGGTGCTATCAGTAAGGATAAAATTATATATTGTAAAGAAATGTAGGATGAAATACAAAATCTATGTATTAAAGATGGGTACGTTTGATTTAATTATAAAGATGGAAGGAATACTCACAAGCAAGGAGAGTGTGTTGAGCAGATGGAAAGAGTACTTTGAGGGGTTGATGAATGAAGAGAATGAGAGGGAGAGAAGGTTGGATGATGTGCAGATAGTGAATCATGAAGTGCAGTGGATTAGCAAGGAGTAAGGAAGGATAGCTATGAAGAGGATGAAGAATGGAAAAGCTGTTGGTCCCGATGACATACCTGTGGAAGCATGGAGGTGTTTAGGTGAAATGGCAGTCGAGTTTTTAACTAGATTGTTTAATGAAATCTTGGAAAGTGAGAGGATGCATGAGGAATGGAGAAAAAGTGTTTTGGTACCAATTTTTAAGAATAAGGGTGATGTGCAGAGCTGTAGTAACTACAGAGGGATTAAACTAATCAGTCACAGCATGAAGTTATGGGAAAGAGTAGTGGAAGCTAGGTTAAGAAGGGAGGTGATGATTAGTGATCTGCAGTATGGTTTCATGCCAGGAAAGAGCACTACAGATGCAATATTTGCTCTGAGAGTGTTGATGGAGAAGTACAGAGAACGACAGAAGGAGTTGCATTGTCTCTTTGTGGATTAAGAGAAAGCATATGACAGGGTGCCTAGAGAGGAGTTGTGGTATTGTATGAGGAAGTCGGGAGTGGCAGAGAAGTATGTAAGAGTGGTACAGGATATGTACGAGGGTAGTGTGACAGCGGAGAGGTCTGCGGAGGGAGTGACAGATGCGTTTAAGGTGGAGGTGGGATTACTTCAAGGATCAGCTCTGAGCCCTTTCTTATTTGCAATGGTGAAGGACAGGTTGACAGACGAGATCAGACAGGAGTCCCTGTGGACTCTGATGTTTGCAGATGACATTGTGATTTGTAGTGAGAGTAGGGAACAGGTGGAGGAGACCCTGGAGAAGTGGAGATATGCTCTAGAGAGAAGAGGAATGAAGGTCAGCAGGACTAAGACAGAATATATGTGTGTGAATGAGAGGGAGGATAGAGGAATGGTGAGGATGCAGGGAGTAGAGGTGGTGAAGGTGAATGAGTTTAAGTACTTGGGATCAACAGTTCAGAGTAATGGTGAGTGTGGAAGAGAGGTGAAGAAGAGAGTATAGGCAGGATGGAGTGGGTGAAAAAGAGTGTCAGGAGTGATTTAATACAGACGAGTACCAGTAAGAGTGAAAGGGAAGGTCTACAAGAGGGTAGTGATACCAGCTATGTTATATGGGTTGGAGACAGTGGCATTGACAAAAAGGCAGGAGTCAGAGCTTGACATGGCAGAGTTGAAGATGTTAAGATTTGCACTGGGTGTGACGAGGATGGACAGGATTAAGAATAAGTATATTAAAGGGTCAGCCCAGGTTGGAAGGTTTAGAGACAAAGCCAGAGAGACAAGATTACGTTTGTTTGGACATGTGCTGAGGAGAGATGCAGAGTATATTGGGAAAAAGATGCTAAGGATGAAGCTGCCAGTTAACAGGAAAAGAGGAAGGCCTAAGATAAGGTTTATGGATGTGGTGAGAGAGGACATGCAGGTGGTTGGTGTGACAGAGCAAGATGCAGAGGACAGGAAGAAATGGAAACAGTTGATCTGCTGTGGCGACCCCTAACGGGAGCAGCTGAAAGAAGAAGAAGAAGAAACTGAATTGTAGTCTGTTTCTGAAAATTAAATTACGTCAGAAAAGGAGGAGGTGATTTTACAGGGAATGAATATGCTGAAACTGAAAAGAATGATCTTGAACAAATTAGGAAAACACAGTAAAGTAAACATGGTGTTGAAATAGGAGGGTCTACCAAAAGTGTTTGTGTGCTATTAAGTAGTTGCTGGCTTGTTTCCTGTCACAAGTCCTGTACTACCCATTATCTCAGTTCTAGTAAATGACATGTCCTCTTACAACTTGGCCCAAGTAAACTACATACCTCTAACCTTAAAAGTTCCACCTAGTCCCTAACCCAAAACCTCATTTCCCCAACCTTAACCCTAAAACTCTCTCTTACTTCCTTAACTTACATTCCCTGGTCACTCCCTAATCTTATATTATGATTACTGCCCAACCTTAAATTCCCTGATTATTCTCCAACCCTGGACTCCCCTCCCACTTGCTAAACCTAAATTCTGTGATCACTGTCTAACCTCAGACTCCCCTCACCCTCTTTAAATCTAAATTCCTTGATCACTCCCTCACTCTAATCCCCTGTCCCTCTCCCTAAACCAAAACTCCCTGATTGCTCCCTGTACCTAAATTCCTCACTCACTCCCTAAACTTAAATTCCCCAATCTCTGACTAAACCTAATTCCAAACTCTCCACCCTAACTCCAAACCTAACCCCCCAGTTGGTCCCTAAACGTAACAGCTAAACTCCAGCACCCTCCCTCCCCATGGCTGTTGCACTGATCTTCCTCAAACTCAGCTATGTAATTGAGTAGCAGTTGACACCATCACTCTGTTCCCAAGGCTGATGCACCACAGTTAAGTGCAAGCATGAGTGGCAGCCTATGCATGAAGGCAGACAGGTGAGATCCTAGCTGAGTCTGTGGACTCAAATACTTACAGCAGACCCAAGGTAGAAAATAGGTATTAAGTGGTAACAAAATAAAATGAAGATGGTATATAGGAAGGTGAGTAAAAAAGAAAATATCTCTATAAGAAACAGAGTCTGATATAGGCATGGAAAGATGAAGGATGTAAAAAAATAAAAGGAAGAAAGCTAAGGTTTCTGTATCATGAATGAATGTAAATAGTGTACAGAATGAAGGGGTTTCTACAGCATAAGAATTGTGCAAAACTGTAAACCAAGTTGTTATTTGATTGTTAGATGTCACAATTTTGAATGAAGATCAAAGGTTATAGCTTCAATAATTGTGAAGAAGTAATGTGGAGTATGCAGAAAGTTCTGATACTGTGGTACTAATAAACAATACTAAGACAAAAATGCTGGATGCTACAGTACTAATTCCAGAAAAAGAGCAATAACTGATTGCCAAATTATTCAATGGGTAGTAAAAATAGGTATGTTATATACATATAAAAGAAACAAGACGTCTGATGGTATCATGACAAGTCAGAAGGGAATAATTAAAGGTGCCATTCAATATGTAAGACAGATATATGATGAAAAATAAGAAAATTGGGACAAGACTGATTGTTAAAAATAAGAAAAGTAGAAAGGAAATTATTAAAGAAGGTAAGAGCTGTAAAACTAGATTGGTAATGTAGTAGAAAACTAACTTGTGTACATCTCACATGCTGAATAATATAATTAAATATAAATATGAAGTTGAATTACTGTTAATAATAAGATATGCAAATTATTTAGTAATACTAATTAAAACAGAATATGAATTAAAGAAGTGAAACATAGCAGAAACATTTCTGAAATATGTGGGATTGGTGCTGAATTTAGAAAAAATATAAAAGTCGTGGGGATGCAGCAAAACTGGGTTGAATTTGTTTTACTACGAATGTTCTGCAAGGCCATGGAATGTATTATCATGGAACTTATAAACAAAGACATTGGCAACCTTCAAACACTGGACCCCACACAGTTTGGGTTCGTGAAGGGTCGATCTTGTCTCCTGAACCATCAGTCTCCAGAGCCGTGGACAAGGGTAAGGTGGTCCACACAGCCTATCTAGACTTTGTCAAGGCATTCAACACCATCCTCCACTCTGGAATCATAGATAAACTTACTAAGCTGGGCATTAATCCCTACGTCACTCAATGGGTTGCCAACTAGCTTACTGACAGAACCCACACTGTAAAAGTAGCCGACTCCAAATCCAGCGCCAGACAAGTGGAGTACCTCAGGGTTCAGTCCTGGGACCGCTCTTGTTTGGCATCTACATCTCTGAAGTACAGGCCAACACTAAGGGACTCTGGCTAACACAATTCGCAGATGACTGCAAACTGGGAGCCATCATTGAATCCCCAAATGATGTGGATATGCTACAAAAGGGTCTTACAAAAACAGATGCTTGGTGCCAGAGCCATGGGCTCAAGCTCAATGCCAAGAAATTTATAGTTATCCCCTTTGGGAAAAAACATGTACCTGTGAATTACCACATAGGTGGCAGTACACTAAACACCGAAAGTGTGATAAGAGACTTAGGGACACAGGTGGACAGTGGTCTCAGCTTCGATGACCACATCACCACAACAGTCAGGAAATCTTTCTATGTGGTACACCTCATCACTAAGGGCTTTTCATCCAGAAAAAAGGAGGTAATTGTCCCACTATGCTCATCCCTCATTAGACCCATTATAGAATACAACGCCCTGTTTGGTATGTACTCTTAAGACATCTGCAACAACTGGAAAGGCCGCAGAAATACCTCACTAAAAGAATCACAGGCCTAAAGCAGATGCCCCATGCTGACTGTCTAAAAAAACTCCACCTATACTCTATCGCATATAGTCTACTCAGAGGCGATCTCTGCTTAACATACAAGGCCATGTCAAACCCAGAGCTGTTGGACATGCTACACTTAAAGAAATCCTCATAGACCACACGCTCCACGGATCTAAACCTTGCCATCACAATGAACAAAACATGCTGGAGGGATAGGTTCCTGAACCAGAGACTCCCCAGACTCTGGAATAGACTGCCCATACATGTCAAGCGGAGCGCCTCTTTGGCCCTCTTCAAAAGGAACCTTGATGATTGGATGGGAGATAGGAAATTCACCCTGAGGATCATGTCAGTCACCCTGCTAGACAGGGGTCCAAGGAAGTAAATACTGCGGGAAGAAATAGTCAGGGAATTTTTATGGCTAGGCTTGTACAGGCCCCAGGGGCCGATAGGCTAGTACCAACCTATGAACCTATGTTATTGAGGTGTTATGAGTAACTTCTGGAGATGGGAAACAGAGTAATAAGCAATGGGAGAAGATGTTGAAAGAGATTAGAGAGAGAGGGCAGATATGTCACTGACAATCCTGGTTAAAGTGCATTTTATATTTTTGGCTGTATTAGGAAAGTTAGTTTAATTGAAGGAAATATTTATGTTTCCAACTATAAAATAAAAAATATTTTAGAAATAATTTTTGGAATAATGTACAAATGTTAGCTTTAGATGATTATGTGCAAAACTGGGGAAAAGGGGTGATGGATGGATGGATGAATGCAGTGCCGGAGTAAACCTAATAATGAGGATGATTTTGCATAATAAGATAGAAAGTGGTAGTTTGAGGTCAATAAATCTAGTACTTCAGTTAGTTTTGTTGCATATTTAATGGTTATTAAAACATGTAAGAATTGGGAGTTAAACTGTGTTAGAGAATATAATATACAATAAATTAAAAAAATTATAAAAATGTAATTATAAAATGAGCTCATTTCAGCCCAGTGGACTTTCCCAGTTAACAAAAGCAAATAAATAATAAAAAGAAGAAGTGTGAATTGTTTGTTTGTGTCTTTCGTCTTTTCCCGGTTAGGGGTCGCCACAACGGAATTCCCGTCCGCTAATGATTGGCAGTAGATTTTTACGTACTGGCTTGCCGGGCCTAATGCACAACCTTCAACGAAGGAACGCCCATTCACGCATGTTGCCACACAGAAGACGCTCTAACTGAGAATCGAACAGGCAACGTCTAACTGTGAGGTGACAACACTACCGCAGCACCACCACCGCAGTAAAAAGAAGAAGTGTGAATATTTGTGGAAAATAATGGAAAAAATTGAAAAGGAAAGGCTTGGTTGTGGAAGAAGACGCAGGGGAAGATTACAAAAAATGTTTATTATGGAAATAAAATATGGAAAGTTTGCCAGAAAAAAGGCACAAGTGGTATTGTACGAGACACTGGTTAAACGCTTAGGAAAGAGTATGTCATGTTTTTGGGAAGAGGAGACTGTAAATATTTTTATTACTGTGGGGTAGGATTAAAGGGGTGTTGATTGCTGCAAAAAGAGTGGAGAACAGAGAAGGACTAGAAGAGATAAAGCTGATTATCATTTTTTATAGAACCCAATACTGAAAAAGTGAACGAAATATAATTTTTTTCTATTGTAAGCAAGATACAAATAAGTATTGTATAATAAGACATGGGAGCCGAATATAATTATGACAAATATTACATTCTGCTAATGGAAAAAGTGTAAAGTGTCAAAATGAAGCTGTCTTTCTTTAAGTGATATGAGATGTAACATAGTGTTTATGTAAACATGTTTTAATAAAACACACCTACTATTTTCTACAAGTGCCATGAGATCTGTTGCACCCACATGAGCTACCAAGTATTGAGTTTAACCTGGCCACTGAAGGATGGTACACTCAGGAGTCCAGGCCCCTTATGATGCACTGCAGTGTTAGTGCTAGAAAATTAACTTACTGTCTTCGGAGTTTCCAGCATCAGAGGTAAATGTGCTACCTGTTCAGCCACTGACTTTACACATTTATGTCTTTAAATACGATACAGGAACACTTGATATAGAAGCAGAATGTAATATTTTCCAGAATTTACAATTAAAACACTGATCTATAATACGCACAAATCAGCTCATGTTTTACTGATATGTCTGTATAAAAATAAGAGTTTTTTTTTTAAGTTGAGCCTCAAGAATTTGGTTAAACAACCAAACATATTAGAGGCATTTGGCATGTGAGAAACTTGGTGTGGTTAAACATATTCAAAGAAAATAATTGCAGACGTGTCTACATTATTGTGAGGACATCATCATGAATGTTTTCAATGTTAGCAGGCTATTACTTCTAGGGATTTCCAGAGGGTTGCTGATAATGCTAAAGGCAATATTGTCTCAGTTTCTCTGAAAGCTAAGCGAGCATACGATGGCAAGTAAAAACAGCAGATTAACTGCAAAATTACAAAAACAAATGCAAGCATAACTTAACTACAGACCAGGCAAGCAAATGTATATACTGATCTATGAAGAAGAGCCTATCTTAAAGAGCAGATAAGGATCTTTTGTAAGAAAATTTAGACCTGTGGGCTATTCTGCAACTACTAATGTCACATGAAAAGTTGTTAAGACTTAAAAAGTGTACTATGAAAAATAAAGAGATGCAAGTACTTAGTGGAGTTAAAGTGACCAGACAATCGTATCAATAGTACATTCAATTATCAGAGTGTATTACTTTATGGAGACAATCTGTTGTATTCAGTGATTCCCAAGGTAAGAGAACATATGCTGGGAGAATGTTTGAATTATAGTGATCCTAAATTATCAGTTGGTGTGTCAGCATGACAAAAAAAGGACTGGCAATCTATTTCCATCTCCTATCTGCTTAGTAAGCTCTGCGGATGGTAGCAGCTGTTCATGTGGTCACCACAGTAGTCAGATATCACTCAATAGCCCTGGATGATGGAAAGTTACTGCAGCAAGTTCCATAATCTGATTCTTAAAGAATTGCCATAAAGCAACTCTCAGCCATGCTGGGTAGCTTCTTTAAGCTTATCTATTCTCTTGGTAACTACATATTTATTTAGTTTTCCATTGTTGACCGAGTTAGTCCTACTAAGCTAGTGGCCTCCTTTCAGGGAGGACCCAAGATGGGAATTATACTACTAGGGCACATTTGGTCAAGGCTTTGGAGAACTTCAGCTAATCCTTTCTATAGGTACTACGGGATCTTTTACATCCACTTGATGAAAGATGGGGCCTCAGTTTAATGTCTTACCTACAGGATGACACATTTAGGAGTGCAGGACCCCCCCTTATGCTGCACTTCAGTGTCAGCTGTAAATCTACCTGCTGCAAGAATAGAACCTACAACCTTCTGCTGCAAAAGCGAGTGTGCTACCTGCTGTGCCACTGATACTGCTGATCTATTTTACATGCATGCATGTAGGTGGCAACTTATTTTTTTCATTATCAGATGATGGCTTGCTGGTATAATTTGGATTTCTGGATAACACATCTGCAAAAACTAACTGTTTCCCAGGTACATGCATTGCTCTGGTATTGAACCCTCTCAGTCTCATTAAAGTCTTTGGTATCTGGGTGGCACTTTTTTTTAGATCTTAAGAATTAATTACTGGAACTACTGATTCATGGTCAGTATGGAAGCCACGGTGGTGCAGCGGTAGAGGTGTCGCCTCACAGCAAGAGGTTCTCCCATTCTATTCTCGACTAGAGTGCCTTCTGTGTGGAGTCTGCATGTCCTCCCCATGGTTGAGTGGTGTTTGAAAGACATGCATGAATGGGCGTGCCTTAGTTGAAGGTTGGGCATCAGACTGGCACCTCTGCACTGGAAAAATCGACTGCCAATCATTAGCGGACCGGAGTTCCACTGTGGCGACCCCTAACCGGGAAAAGCCGAAAGAAAAATAACAACAACTAATTCTTGGTCAGTCTAGAGTTGAAAATTCTCTAATCCTGTTAGGTATCTGCAGAATCTTTCACATGCCCACACACTTGCAAGGCACTCCTTTTCATTTTGTAAATACCTCTGTTCTGCATCAGTTAGCATTCTGGAACTACAGGCAACAGGATGCAACACTTATTCATCCATATGAGGTAATGCTGCACCCAGGCCATAATTATTAGCATCTGCACTCACAGTTTCAATTTACTGACATCATAGCAGGCTAGCACTAGAGCAGTTGTAAGCATTTCTTTTACTTTGCTTGTTTGAGCGTGAGCATTTCCCCATAATCAGTGTACATCTTTTTTTAGTAGTTTGGCTAATGGGCATAGTACAGTTAAGAGATCTGGCATAAACTTGCCCAAGAAGATAATCTTGCCCAGGGCTTGCTTTAACTCGCTCACACAAGATGGAGTCTGTAACTCGGCTATTACTCTAATCTTGCTTGCTTCCAGTTTAACACAACCATGGTGGTATAGCTAAATTGTACATTTGACTGAAGATCAAGACAGTCCCCTGTTCAAATCTGTGTGGTAAGGTGGGGTGGCTTTTCCCCTCCTTTGATGATCATGTGGCAACTATAGTGAGGAAATCCTTCTGATTAGCACAACTAATAACCAAAGGTATTTCATCTGAATCCACATGTTATAATTTTCCTGTATTCAACACTGATCATTCCCATTACAGAGTACAACACTCTCCTTTGGGAAGTTCCCCAGTCAACATATCAACAAACTCAAAATAGATCTCTGGTCTTAAGAAACTTAGTTATCAGCAGAGACCGGAAGCCCTGTTTCTGTATTCTGTGTCTTATACACTACTGGGGAGTAATCAGTGCCTTGCTTACTGAGCCATTAAGTATCCAGTGGTCCTTGACCTCCTATATCTCAGCAAGTCAAACAGCACAGATAACAGTAAAACCAGAGACCAGATGCTTCATAAGCAGATAAACATAACATGATGGAGAGATATGCCTCACCCAGAACCTCCCTTTCTTTGGAAAAAACTTCCTCTGCCAGTTAAGCAATGTGATTTAATATCTTTCTTCAGACTAAACCTGGAAGACTTGATGGGTTGGGTGCTCTCAGTTACCCCAGGACTAACTGGCCTCTGCCTCTTTGAGAAAGGACTCAAAGCCTGGGGGTGTGCATTGGAAAAGTATACATTGTCTTTTGTTCTTGCTGTCCAGTATTTTATATTGGTAAGACTATTGGGGCATTGAGAAAAATAATTTACTAGCATGTTTACACAATTAAAAAAGAACACAATGTAAATGCTCTATACAAACATTCTATTATATGTAAAGACTTTAGTAAATTTATTTTTACAGTCCTACAGAAAGTCCCATTGCCTGGGGGGCGTAATTGAGATCTCTTACAGCAGCGTGAGCTTTTTTGTCAACTATTTTTGAATGCGGGGAT
>NC_056747.1:1246922695-1247137695 GCF_019279795.1 Protopterus annectens | reverse complement strand
AAATATACACATGTATATACCTAGGATATGATACAGCAGTTACGAATTACATATGTTCACAGGCCGTGAAAATGGGGGTGAGGGGTCCAATCAACGAACATGTAACACATAGCATCAACTCCCCCCCTAGCTAGACCAGTGAAACATACAGACACACAATAAAAGTAAACACACTACTGCTTCCCAGACTACAGGCAGGATACTACCAGTGGGAGAGTCCCGCCAAGTCTAATCTTGAAACAAAGACAAATATGTCCCTTGTGAGACACCCAAAAATTCAATCATTTTTGGGCTTCCTGCCATTACACTGATGTCATACGGCAGGCCACGCATGTTCCCAGTGTACAAGGTAGGGGAAGCCTGATGATCCATGGGGTGAGACAACATACGTGATGGGTCCCGAGAAGTGGGGAGTGGGTACAGTTTACTGATGTGGCCAGACCCAACCTGCACACAGAGTAAGGAAAAGTGCCCAAGAGGATGTGCATTTTGGGAACTATGGGTATGAAATTATGGGCCTAGCTGAGCAGGTGTTGGCTGGAGTGGGTCTATGTGGACCGCCCCAGGGATGTAAGCAATAGTGTGCATTGGGCAGGGCCGCCACCCAATGGACAGTCTCACCTGCTACGAGTCCCACTGCAGCACAGTCTATTGTACATGGCAAAGAACGGAATAACCAGATGTAGATGTAAAACTGTAGAGGTGTGTGTGTATATATACCCATACTTACATGGAATTAAACCTCCCCCTCTCCGTAGTAGAAATGTGTACATACAGAGACAGAATATAATTAAATACCCACATATAGATATATACATATGCAGACACCCATACATCCATATGTCTTTAGACACACATATATATATATATATATATATATATATATATATATATATGTATGCATACAGATATATATTTTTATATATATATATATATATATATATATATATATAAATATATATGTGTGTAAACATACACATATATATAACTAGGATATTAATTGATTTATGTATTTAAATTACATCTGTTAACCGGGTAAGTCTGGCTGAGCTTTTGGCTCATTTACAGCAGACACCCGGGGAGAAAAGCTCCTCAGAACTAGAAAACAATTTATTAAATAGTAGTATACAGCAGATATATATATATATATATCTAGATCTATATATATATATATATATATATATATATATATATATATATATATATAGATATGATACAGCAGTTAAGAATTACATATGTTCACAGGCCATGTCAATGGGGGCAAGGGGTCCAATCAACAAACGTGTAACACGTAGCATCAACCCCACCCCCACCTAGACAGGTGAAACATAGAAACACACGATACAAGTAAACACACCACTGCTTCCCAGACCACAGGCAGGATACTACCAGTGGGAGAGACCTGCCAAGTCTAATCTTGAAACAAAGACATCAATGTCCCTTGTGGGACACCCCAAAAATTAATGATCGGTGTCAATCCCTGTAAAGATTTATCTAACCAGGCCATGTACGTACACGGACCAGTAGGTTGGGCAAGCCTGATAACCCATGGGTGGAGACAACGTACGACATGGGTCCTGACACGTGGAGAGTGGGCAGTGTGTAGTGGTGTGGTTAGACCCCACCTGCACACACAGTAAGGATGAGTGCTGTAGAGGAGGGGCAGGTGGGGGAACTATGGGTATGCAATTATGGGCCTAGGCGTGCAGGTGTTGGCTGGCGCAGTTGTATTCAGACCGGCCTGGGGATGTAAGTAATATTGCGAATTGGGCAGCACTTCCGCCCATACCTCTCAACCTCTAAGAGCAAAACCACTGGACAGAACCTAAACCGTTGGGGGGACAAATAGGGACAGAAATTACATATTCCACTTACAACCTTAGAAAGCTGATAGAATAAGATGTTATGCATTAGCATGACTCATCTGAAGGATGTGGAGTCTTAAACCCAAATACTTGTCTGTATTTAATGCCATCAGTTCCCACGTATTTGCCAGACAGGTGCAGATTGTAAGAGGAACACACCAATATTATGAAGCAAACTCTGGACAGTCTGTGGATTCTGTACAGTCGACAGATATGCTTTCGCCTAATGGGCAGCCATTACCGATATGGGTCCCACCGCAGCACAGTCCAGTTTACATGGCAAAGTACGGTATAACCATATGTGTTGTAGCATAACCCACTACACAACACGTATGGTCGCAACACCCCACTGTAGGCATGTAAGCTGATCTAATAGGCATCACAAGGTATTACTGTAGTCCTCACCCCCACCCAGGGTGTGAGTGTCCAACGCAAACACCAAATGCAGTGTATATGCACAGCTGTTGCCATAGACAACATGGCCAGCTGTGGACCTTCCCTGTAGCCATCCTGCACATCTCTGGATAATTCCCGTACTAACACCCCCCTTTGTGCCCCATGCACACCACGTACCTATCAGCCCCTGTTCCATTTCTATTAATATCTACGGTTACACGTAGGTGACACCCTCTTCTCCCACTATATTGCCAGTATCTGAAACCCCAACCTACAAGTAGTATCACAGCTGTCCCACAGGACACATGTAACTAACACATGAAGGAACACCACAAGCACACCTGGAGCAGCACAGGCTCACCACCTTGCAACCCCCCCCACCTCACACTTTATACCAGTACATCAACTAGTGATACCGGCACCTCTTGTCCTGCCTCGCATACAAATCCCAACATCCGACAAACCTTCCCTATTGCTCCCCATCCAATTATACCTACACGCTACTATACAGTTACAATGTCACACCCACTAACTACCTACCTACTCCTTAGCTATTCCCCTCTACTGTACCACACAGATATGGAATAACTACACCTACCCTGAATACCTGCATGTAACCTATCCAGACCTGTGAAACAGGAATCCAACTTCACCTTAAACTGACCTCTGTCAACAGTCATACCTGACATGTAAACCTGACCTAAGCATGGATAATACCGACAGTTTAACGTAAACTAGCATGATGAATGGGGGAACATAGCTATGTTATGTCTGTTACCCTCCATGAATGTGAACACCCCAGTATTAATTAGAATAAGTAGCTGGGGTCATTGTGGAGCTCTACATCCCGGGCCACCGCTGACAATGGACAAGCATACAGTCCGATTATCCCGGTTGACAAATGTGAACAAAATGCATGACATTGCGCGTGTGTATGCAGGAGCAAGTGGGTGTAAGCCTGTTTGGCTGCCGGTATGAAAGTACCACACTGTTGAAGCAATGTAAAGGCTAACTGAGTGCAAGACGCCGCAACCAGAGGTCAGTAATTCTGTGCTTCATGCAACCAGTGCATACCCACCTACAAATGTTCTACAGTGCCTTAGTCACTCTGTAGCCAACAGCTGTTGTTGTGGCCATTAACAAAACAATCTGCACTGCCAGGTTGCAAACCCCTGACCCTGCACACTATAGTCGATGTGAGTTCCACTAAGCCATGGAGGATACACATTTAGCTGCTCTGATCACAAACACATCATCCAGCACAGTCACCCAACAGTATAGGAAATGTATATGTATGTAGATTAATACCAGAACACATGTCCATTGCTCAACCACAGTATTATGAGCAGTCTATATACAGCACAGAACAGTGCCTGCCCAATCATACTATGAGAACAGTAGTCCTGCATAATACTGAAAGGAATAATGATATACAGTGCACACCGTGGGGGCGTGTGAGCATGCTTCATGCACAGTATGTCACACCTGGGGCATTGGTTCCATGAAACCGGGAGATAAGGCTAGCCAGGTGTGTGAGCAAACTGCTGCTACACAATACCCTGGCAGGATGCTACCAGTGGGAGAAACATGTAGACCAGCTAGGTCTACTCTTGACAAAACAACAGGTCCATCCCTGGCGGGATGAACCAACAGTTGTGGGTCACATCGACGTCACCACCAGTATCAGGGGAGGATCAAGAGAAGGTTGGTACGTATGTGGACTAAATGGATGAAGAGCCTGTAGACGCTTGGGTGGGGACAGTATACTGGAGGTGTACCAAGACATGCAGAGAGGGAAATGTGTGGAGGTGTGGTATGGCAGGGCTAGCAACCAGGGAATGGATGGATGCTGTGTACATGGAGCTCAGGGGCCGGAGGAAGGGAACATGGGTATGTCATTATGGTAGACATATGTAAATGAAGCAGAACAGCAATAGTGTATTGGCCAGAGCATCCGCCTAACGCGCACGCATTCCCAGGTCGAGTCCTACTGCAGCACATCCTATTTTCCATGTGATATCTGTATGTTAACATCATTGTGCTGTATAACCTACTAAGTAACATTTATATTTGCACAGGAGTACTGCCTTAAATGCACATGTGAAGTGTCATAATGACTAAGGCACTAGTAAGCATGTGTAAGTGCATAACAGCAGTAGTACGCATGGATAAGCAGTTGTAAGTGTGGGGTTCCTATCAGTTCATTGAAACTTCAGCAGTTCGAACACCATATGTTCGAAATGTGAAGTTGAAAAACTGATTATTGCCAAGCCGTGGAACATCTAAATCTTTCCCAGGGAAAGAATTTGGTGGGCAGTTTCTGTGGCTTCTCGGTTTTCAGCTCTGTGGTGGAAAGTTACGGGTCCAGTTCAGGTAAGTGTGTGATTGTGCGGATGTTAGGGTTAGGGCGCTGGTTAGGTGAGTTAGGGTTAGGGCGCGGATGATGTGGGTGTGCAATAGTGTGGACGTTAGGGTTAGGGTGCAGGTTAGGTGAGTTAGGGTTAGGGCGCGGGTGAGGTGGGTGTGTGATAGTGACACACTTTAGGGTTAAAGCGGGATAGGTGAGTTAGGGTTAGGGCGCGGGTCAGGTGAGTGTGCGATAGTGACGGACCTTAGGATTAGGATTTGGGTTAAGGTAAGTGGATAGATAGTAGTGTATGTACAGTTTAGTGTAGGGTTAGATGTAGGATTTTAAGTGTATGTGTGTGGATTGCTGCTTTTTTGGTGTGCTTGTGTTGTGTGTGTGTTTCCTGGAAGAGCGATTTTAAAAAAATCACTGTTCTAAGCCTTCAATGATTTTGTACTTCGAGGTTAGAAGTTCGAACATATGGTGTTCGGACTTTTGCCATATCGACAAAGTGATATAGACCCATAAGTGTGTGTATGTGTATTTGCGCGGGGGTAAGCATTGCCTACACAGATTGCGCTAAGTAGATGCTAGCTGAATGCAAGGAAACGCAACCCAAGGTTAGCATTGCTTAGCTCTGCGCAAACCCACATACAACCGCTCAAATGTCCCTAACTCACTCTGTATCCGACAGCCGGTGTTCTGCCCTGAAACAAAATAGACAGCCTCTGGAAGGCCCACACCCAGGATGCTGCACATCATACACTACGTGATTTACCAGTAAACCATGGCAGATGTACATAACCACTCACTTCACATACATATCATCCAGCACAATCAGTCAACAGAACACGAAATGTAGTAATAACACACCACACAACTTCTTAATGCATGAATCCCGGACATAGTGTGCCATAATGTGGGTACATACAGGGATATCTGTCATATCCTGCTCTAATACACTTAAAACATTGCAAATTACACAGTTATATGTACTAGAACACATATATTGAAGGAGATGATACATGTGAAACACGTACGTGTCGGCACGAATGACTGACCTAAGTCCTAAGGTCATCTATGTCAATTGCCAAGAGAATGAGGTACAGGCCACACATATAGGTCGAACATGCATGGACATATGGACAGATATACATCTGTAAATGTAGACAGACAGCTATAGGTATATATATATATATATATATATATATATATATATATATATATATATGTGTATGTATGACTCACAAATAACCATATTCCAGCAATCGTACATAGATTAATATGTTCAGTGTATATATCCATATATATCTACATACATACACAGATATATATGGATACATATACATAGCTTGAACTATATCAATGTCCAGTTCTATCTCTCTATATATGGGGGTTTCACATATATACTTATGTATATATATATATATATATATATATATATATATATATATATATATAAAATACAGATAGACATGTGTATATGATTTCCATACAGGAACGGACTCCTGGCCCACTCCGTACTACATAACAGACCATGAGCACAGTTAATGGGGGTGGGGGCACAAATGAGGGACACCTGGTAATTACTATTATGTAACCCTTCCAGCCCTAATGGATATGCTGTGCAATCCAATATCCAGCACATGCAGTACTTGACAGCAGGACCCACCACAACACAGTTAAATTCTCCAACAGTAATCCATATCACCTGTACATGTCAGGCCAATATCTGTAACATATCATGCAGATAGGCCATTGAACTACAGGGAATGTACTTTGTTGAAGGGGTACACATTACAACGGTAAAGATATGCACACACATCCATACACTGACAATCATGTGCAGGTGTGTGTGTTTATATATATATATATATATATATATATATATATATATATATATATATATATATATATATATATATATATATATTTAAGATATATGATATATGGGTACATACACGTATACACACACAAAGGGTATTAGTAGCCATACATATGTAGAAGTAGTCTGGACATACTGGGTGCAATGTATATCCCCAGCCACAAGCCCTGTAACTGGTACCTGTGACATGTGTGGTGTGGCAACCAGCTCCACAAAGAGGATACTTACATTGCACATATACCCACTCACAATTCAAAGGACATGACACGACACACAGGTATGTATACACAGACAACCTTTGTTTGTGTACCATACAATAATGTATGCCATTACTGACAGCACATAGATGTTGATGTATATAACCAGTGATGGATGCAAGGCCCACACAAAACAGTAGATGCAGACAGTGCGGATATATAACATACTATGGTGTCCAGGCTAAGCCCTTCAATTCATACAACAGTAGACAAAGGATTTGCCTGCACGATACATAACAATCAACAATATCAGATGTAGTTCAGCAGCCTCCAATTACACCCTGTAGTCAAGCCCTAGGGGGACATTCATTACTTGTGGTAATGTCAATGTATCTGTCACATGTATGGACCCTGACCAACAAATGTTGTGGGTGTCCACGTTATGACTGGGATAATAGTAGAAATGCTAGCAGTAATTAACGATAGGCCATTACCTAACAACCCCTAACTGCATCACAGCAGGACAAAGGCTGCCATATATGTGGTTGACAAAGGCAGGAACACAGGGCCATACCTGCAATATTGCAGTTACACACCCTGGAACATGCTGGTGTTACAGGATGTGTTGCAACTTACCCTTATGCAGGAATAAGACATCAGGGACACAAATGGATATAGCCATGTACTGCTAGCACACAATGCACACTGCCAGTGTATAATATCCGATAGGACCTGTGTGGTGGACAGACAACACATGACAGGCACACCTCTGTCCAGCTAGAGGATAGGCCCACAGTAGTGAGCTATGCAGACAGACTGCAGTCCAAGGTAAACTAGTATGTACACACACACCTTGTAACACCAGTACTATGCAAAGCATTACACCACTCTACTCACAGTCTGTCTGTATGTCCTGATCCTCCTACATATATGTGGCTGCCCTGAGTGTGCAGGTTCTCCTGTAAGAGGTATTGATACCTGCTGTCTGTAACATTGATGCCTACACACAGGAAGGATATCCATCACACAGGGAATGTACAGGGAATACGCTCACATGATGTAGGGATTCATAGTGGGTGGTTGCCATGACAGTGGTAATTGGAAGTACTACACGTGTACTCAGATATATATACATATATGGCTATCTGGATAAGTACATGTCCATATCTTCCCACCATATGTCCTGGACATGGAGTGTAGCCCTAACCCAGCCCCTATAGTCCCAATGTTGTAGTGCAAGGGCATGTCTGGTATGTATAGCTGGTATATTAATAGACATTTGCTACTGACATTGGGATTGTTGTCACAAACATGGTGTGTGTGGAAGGTGACATCTGCTCATAACATGTGTGCCATTGGCTACTGACAGACATCTTAAGGTTATCATGGTACAGTACCTGCATATATAGCAGGATCGACAGCCGTGTCACAGCACAGGGTAGAATACACCTGTGTGACAATGCATAACCACAACCAATGTGAACACAGCCACATATGGTATGCTAGCATAATAGTACAGTATATTGATTATCTGTCCTACACCATCCTCATATGTGCCACTCACAGAATGACCCTACATATACTGGGCTGCTACACAGTCTGGTCTGATGGCTGTATGTGGTATGGGACATATGTGTGTATGGCTCTACAAACATGTAAGGTAAAACGGTACCATACAGTGGGGCAGCATGTAACATCAGATAGAAGGGGAGCTAGAATAATGACATCTACCACAGTCTGTACACAGGCCATAGTACATATTAACAGTACACACACTGCCGACATTCACCATCACTACACAGACCTCAGTAATGTACAAACATCCATAGAATGTCCAGGTTATGGCATTCAGTGTAACCTCTACTGCACATGACGTGTAGCACTCTGATATATCACTGGCTTGTTATCAGATATGATGACACTTTTTACGGTGTACAGCACATATGCACCACTTTGTGCACGACATATGTACAAAGGTTGACAGCGGTGTGGTTGACAGCACATACACAGGGCCAGTATAGACATGTTGCTGTGATACCCTCATTAATCTACCATTGTAACAGGGTTTGGTGCAACATATGTCCAATGAGGGATATGTAGTCAGTAACTGTCACAGCCTTCACCATCTACAGACTGCAATCCTCACACTACCTTCTGCATTCCACAGATAGATGCATCGTGGCTAACACATGAAACCAAAGGCACAACACTGCCCAGTCTGCAGATGACCCTGCAGATGGGGATTCTTGATATACATCGAACTGACATGGCAGGTATTGCGACATGTACGACAGGCATATTCAGACAAACACTGTTAATCCATCATTACTCCATATGCAGTATAGCAGCACTTACAGTCTTTAGTCAGGTCAGGCACATCCCCCTCCTGTTTGTTGCCCTCTTTCCACAGTGTATGTTGTTAGAGGTAAATCCCCAACCCATCTGAAATGTTGTTTGCCAAATGACAGTTCTAGCTTCTGCTCACAGTGACAGACAAGGGCCAACACCACCAGGATGTTCCCAGGTATTAGAGTGCGTTTCCATGCAATTGGCTATGGGAATGTTACCACACCTGTTCTACATGCAATCGGCTAGGGAAGGGCTGCAATTCGTGCAGAGGCTATAAGCTGATCATGAACATCACTTAAAATACACATGCTGCTGCCTAAGCAATGCAGGTGTGGGCCTTCACCTCCACCAGAGAGGGAGTGGGGGAGGCAGACAGAGGTGAATACATATCAGGGAGGGGTGGGAGGGTAAAACTGATGCATGTTTGTGTCACACACCTACCAGCACAGGGTATTGAACACCCGACAGCTATGGAGTGCTATCACAGTTTGATGCTGTTACTGGATGCGCCACATGGGTTATCTGGTGAGGAGTACTCAGAACATATATGTGATGGTGAGTGGTGAGTGACATCTGCAACAGGGATACGATAGATATACAGTAGGTGACGTACACGTGCCTGTCTGCATGAGCAGGTGCCAGCGTCAGCACAGGCACACCCACACAGGGAGGCACACACATTAACACACTTGGCAGGGCCAGGAGTGCAACTCATCACTAGTGGGATTGCCACAACACATCAATATGCAGGGAACACATGCACCACATGGGTCATACAGAGGTCGTAAGGGCAGTGAGTATGAGGGGGTGTCAGACATCAGGCGGCATACTTCACTGTGCCCTGGGGGGAGTAGTACGTGTGGATGTGTGCATACGCACCATACAACACACACATGAACACACAGGGTGCCAGTTCGGACTTGCATGGGTGCATGTCTGCATGGGTGTGTGGTGACCAACAGTGCCAGCAGGCTATACAAGGGTAGGCGATGGGTATACCTTGGCATCAGGCCACATAACAACGGTCTGCATTTTGGCACAGGCCTGTAGCTTCTGCATTTGCCCACACAGGTGGGTATTGCATCCGTCATCCAGTCACCTGGGTGACTATTGTGTGTGGCTAATGCTGTGCATCACTTGCCATGTACGTGTTCCCTAGTCCATGACTTGGATGGTGTCTAGGATGTGCACACCTCCCACATGCATGTACAGTGACATGTGGAACTGTACCTGGGGTGTCTGGCCCATGCTGTGAACACAGCTTATCATCAGATGTGCCAGTCTTGCCCACCTGTGGCAGGGACTGGTACTGGTCAGCAGATTTACCCTGCACCTACCTTGATAGCATGCTAACAGCAGTTCTTGATGTCAGCGTCATCTGTCCATACAGGGCATGTTGTCAGGCATGGTATGTCCGTTGTGAGTCACATGTGAAGGCACAGTGGGGTTGCTAACTGTGATTGGCTGGCCTTGATGTCACATGAATGGGTATGGCTTTGCACCCCAGCCTCTCAGCTATTCACATCTGTTATCCTTGTATGGTTGACACTGTGATATATATAGTAGGGCCAAAGTCAGGAAAAAAACCTCTGCAAGTAGGACCAGGTGCACGGCAGGAACTGGTAGAAGTAGACAAAAAACGACAGCACCAAATACAGTGAAAAGCACCAGCCAAGACTAGTAAGGTAAATACATAAGTATTTTATTCACAAAGTAATATGCATCCCAGACCCGTTTCAGCCAACAGGCTTTCCTCAGTGGGAATAAAAATAGTTACTGATGTGAAGTGACACACATACATATATAACATGAACCATCCAATAGGATTCTTCCCAAAGGATTCTTCCTAAAATTCAAATTGCTTCCTGTATGAAAAATAAAAAGAGAAAGAAAAGTTATACAATAAGACATTATCAATGATAATGTAAAGTTATGAATTTTATTTTTATTTCCATTTGTTTTCAATAACTATGGTTACTATTCACATTACATATATTATCATTAATAATGTCTTATTGTATAACTTTTCATTCTCTTTTTATTTTTCATTCAGGAAACAATTTGAATTTTGGGAAGAATCCTATTGGATGGTTCATGTTATATATGTATGTGTGTCACTTCACATCAGTAACTATTTTTATTCCCACTGAGGAAAGCCTTTTGGCCCAAACCGGTCTGGGATGCATATTACTTTGTGAATAAAACACTTATGTATTTACCTTACTAGTCTTGTCTGGTGCTTTTCACTGTATTTGGTGCTGGCGTTTTTTGTCTACATATATAGTAGGGCCACCATAAATGAAATTAGCAAAACCCTCCACATTGCTCACAGGTGTCACACACTCACAACCACCTCTACACAGGATATGAGTTACACACACACACACACACACACACACACACACACACACACACACACACACACACACACACACACACACACACACACACACACACACACACACACACCTGTCATGTCTGGGAGTAAGACCCCTACCTAACTAGTTTACTACACTACAGCACTATGCAGTTATAGTACGTGCCACGGACATTACTGAAGTATATCTTCCCCAAAGGTGTTTTTCACAATTAATGACATCAGCAGGACTACCAAAGTAGGGCATTTGTAATGTACTGCGAGTGAGTAGTCTATAATGCATTGCTCCATACACAGACACTGAAACACACACAAAACATCCAGAACTGGCATGGATGGAGATGGAACGCTACCACCGTTCTAAATCATACTACAGCAGTAAGCAGTTACAGAACGCACTATGGTGACTACTGGGCTATCACTTTCCCAGAGGTGTACTTCTAGGTAATTGATATCAGCAGCCTTGCCAAAGTAGAGTATTTGTATTGTACGGTGTGTGAGTAGCTGAAAAAGCATTGCTCTCTACTCAGTCACACACTTGGCAGGGCTAGGGTTCAAACACCTACCTAACTAGTTTATCACACTACAGCAGTACGCAGTAACCGAACACGCTACTGCGAATACTGGGCTATCACTTTCCCAGAGGTATACTTCTAGGTGAGTGACATCAGCAGCCTTGCCAAAGTAGAGTATTGGTATTGTATGGAGTGTTAGTAGCCTAAAAGCACTGCTCTCTACTCAGTCAGACACACACACACACACACAGTTGGCAGGTCTGGGGTATGAACACCTACCTAACTAGTTTATCACAATACAGCAATATGCAGTTACAGAACACGTTACAGCGATTACTGGGCTATCATTTTCCCAGAGGTGTACTTCTAGGTGAGTGACATCAGCAGCCTTACCAAAGTAGAGTATTTGAATTGTACAGAGTGTGAGTAGCCTAAAAAGCATTGCTCTCTACTCAGTCAGTCAGTCAGACACACACACACACACACACACACACAGACTCACACAGTTGGCAGGTCTGGGGTTCGAACACCTGCCTAACTAGTATATCACATTACAGCAGTATGCAGTTAAAGAATGCGCTACAGCGATTACTGGGCTATCACTTTCCCAGAGGTGTACTTCTAGGTGAGTGGCATCAGCAGCCTTGCCAAAATTGAATATATGTATTGTACAGTGTGAGTAGCCTAACAAGCATTTCCCTCTACACATTCAGAGACAGACAGGCATGCACACAAACAAACACTCACACAATTGACAGGTCTGGGGTTAGTACTACTACCTAACTACTGTCACTACAGCAATACGCAGTTATGGGACGCTCCATGCATATTACTGAGCTATAGCTCTCCCAAAGGTGTAATTCACATTGAATGACCTCAGCAGGCTTGTCATACTACTGCTATGGGGAGGGCAGTGTGTGCATGGGCCATACCCCATTCATGTAGGGGTTGACATGCCACATGCGGGCACACATGGGGTCATATGTCACAGGTGCATGTATACAGCTACTAGATGGCTACTTCCTTGTACAGTCTTGTTGCACAGCTGGCACATACACCACATAGTCTGTCATGCTGACAGGTACTGGTGGTTAGTATCCACAGTGGGTTACATCTGCACCTCATGTGTTGGGGGCCCTTTGGCTGTGTGCCAGTTGGGACAGGCCCGCATGGCTCCTCGTCATGGTCACCCTCTTCCACACATCTATGCCTGTGCACCTGTGGCTTATTATAGTGTTGTCCTTACATATTTGTCTGTATTCCTATCCACTGTGTGTGCAAGGCAGGAGTGGTGCATACTGACATGTGTCCATACTGAGAACTGCAACTTCCAGATATGTGTGGTCCACTGGTGTTTGCAGACATGGCCTTCATGTGTTTAAGAGTGTGAGCATGCCCAGTATGACCTCTCAGTACGTTGTTCACTGACATTGCCTTCATTCCTCTAAGTGTGTTAGCATGCCCAGTATGGCCATCTGTGCTGCATGTGTGGATCACGTCCAGGTAGTTTGTACTGCGGTGCTGACCTTTGTGTTGTACACCAACAGGTAGCATGCTGTGTCTGCAGGCTATCCATCGGTCATTTTCCATTGACTGTTGCTACATTTCTGCATAGCGGGGGGGGGGCGGACACCTGACTGTTTCTACTGTTCTACACAGGAGTGGGGGGGCACACCTGACTGTTACTCTAAGTGTACATTGGATGGGGAGGTGCACCTGACACATACACATTTGCTAGGACTGTACTGGTATGTCAGGTACTCCATTTCAGTCTGTAGTCTTACCTATCCTGCTGGCTAGGGCTTACCAGTGCAATACAGATCCTAGCTTTGTTTATCTACATATTAGTTTCTGACTTCCTAGCCTTCACAACTTACATCTGACTGCCTGGCCTGCTGCAGTCTGTCTGTGTAGGCCTGGGGGAGGGGTTACCCACAGGGCACATTCAGAGGTCATAGTACAGCATTTGTTTGTGTTAATCTTCACCTGTCCTGCTGGCTCAGACTGTTGTGGGGTATGTGAAACTTCCTGACTGGCATGTGTGGCTCTTATGGACACCCCTGTCGCTCAGGCCATTTCCTGCAGTGGGTTTTGTAACCCTGTGTAGTATTGGCTACTATGGTGACTCCAGTATGTGTTACAGATCTCATGACACCACTATGGGTGTCTACGCTCTGCTGCCTTGACATCCGGCCACCCAATTCCCTTACATGTTCACATCCATACCATAGCTACAGGTAAAAACATATTCTACTCCATTTGGCTATTGGTAGGTCGACTGACTTACCTTGAGGGTGTGCCGGACTTGAGGATGGTGCTGAAGGGCTGCCTATGTTGGATGCACATAGTACACTCACTCTACATGGCTGGGCACAGGTAGTGTCTTGTTTGGCATCCCTTTTACTGTCTGTGTGAGTCAGAGAGGTGTCATTCCCTGGGACCCTACTGTGTTAGGCAGCATTGCCTCTTTGCCAAGGCCAGCTCAAGTTGCTCCTCCTCCAAGTCACTCTGTGCCTGTACAGGCCTTGGCATTGGTGGGGGGGGTGTGTGGCCCTGCCCCATGCTGTTCCTGCTGCAGCTGTTTCCGCAGGATCATATTGTGTAGCATAGCACATACCATTACTATTTGGGTACATGTAGCTGGTGAATACTGCAGGGCTCCACCAGATGTGTCCAGACACCGGAACCGTGACCTGAGCATCCCAAACACACGCTTGATTATATGTCTGGCCTGTGCGTGTGCCTCCTTATGGCGTTGTTGTTCAGGTGTGTATGCATTTCTGATGGGTGTCATCAGCCACGGCTCCAGTGGGTACCCAGCATCCCCCACTAGGTGACCGTAGGGGATGTCCACATCGGCAAATCTGTGGTACAGCTGTGTCAGTTGCCATATGTGCGAACTGTCATAGCTTCCAGGGCAGCCAGCACACACATTCAGTATAATGCCCTGGGCATCACATACAACCTGGCAGTTGATGGAGTGGATGCCCCTGCAGTTGATGTAGGCCCTACCCTGCTCACCGGGTGGTGCTTTGATGCATAAGTGCGTGCAGTCTACAGCACTCACTACCCCAGTGTAGTTAACTATTTGGTGGAAGAGATGCATATTGCGGGTCAACACCTCACGTGTGTTGAGGAAATATACGTGCTCACTGACATGTGCTGACCCGGCATCCAGTGCACAGAGCTGCTATTTCCTGGATTAACTTCCTATTTCTTCCTGTGAAATCCGGTGCATGGCGCTTGTACATGCTGAGGAGTGTGGGCAGGTTGGACACACCTCTTGGCAGGAAAAGCTAGGAGCAGTCCCAAGCCACAGGGCTCCAATCCACTTACAGTATGCCTGACACACCCACCCATGATGTCACATATCTGTGGGATGGGTTCCCCTCAGCCAGTGTGGTGTGTCAGGTGTGGCCTGCACAGCTCAATGATTTGCTGTAGGAGGTCTCTGTCCACCCTATAGCACTCCACTATCTCCAGCTCATGTAGCCCCTGGTAGGTTACCCTGGGTCTGTACACTCTTCCCTGTCTCCTCACTGTGGGTTGTTTGGCAGCATTGACATCCTCACCACCCTCAGCCTCTTGCACATGTTGTTCTATGTTGCCTGCTGCAGCCCTTCTCATTTTGTAGGTTTGGTTTTAAAATTTTCCCGCTTGTATACACTTGTGGTGTAGAATGTGGAAAAACCAGGGGGCAGGGTTTGCTTGGTTTATAGTGGTGTTCTGGGCTGGGCTGGGCTGGTCTGCTGCCTGTGTGATTAGCTGATTCTGATACATTTCACCTGGCAGCTCAGCTAGTTCTCCTTGATTACCTTCCTACTGCTGTTTTCCCTTCCCATTGCCTCCCTGTTTAGGCCTGTGTGAGCACTGTGCAGACAGAGTGCTCATATGTGCACAGAGCTGCTATTTCCTGGATTAACTTCCTATTTCTTCCTGTGAAATCCGGTGCATGGCGCTTACACTTTGTAAGGAGTGCTAGGCAGTTTGGACACACCTCTAGCTTAGCTGGGCGAAGCTAGGAGCAGTCCTGAGCCACAGGGCTCCAATCCACTTACAGTATGCCTGACACACCCACCCATGATGTCACATATCTCCTAGTCTTGCATCCAGCTATTTCTACTCTTACACTCTTGGGACCTGTCTCACACCCTGGGGAAATCTGGGATTCACTATCTTTCCCCTCATTTGCATAGGATTGCCTATTAATGCATAGTTACATGTCCCACACACTGGGCCTCCCCCCTTAGCAACCATTACTTGCTGGCCAGATTGTCTTATGCCTGCCATTGACTTGCATGGCTGAATACCGCTTTTAGTTAGAATGCTTATTTTAGGTTTATTTTATTTCTTTCCCCCCAATCCCGTTTGCGCACCGCTGCCCTATGCTTAAACAGGCAAGATCAGCGAAAGCAATTTAAAAGTTTTTTTTCTTTTTTACGCATTTTGCATTGTCAATGGCCTTCTACTTGGCCATTGCCATGCTTCATCACTGATATGCAGCCTTTATTTGGAGCTGTCATAGCTCCGTTTTGTAGTTTGCAGAAACGTACTCGGTTACTAACCGAGTACATTTCTGCAGACTGCACTCGTCCTGCACTGACAGCTGCCTGCTTCCTGGATTGCAAATTACCCTCATTTGCATGGTTTTCACCTGCAAATGAGGGTAATTTGCATACAGGGGATCGGTCCGTGCAGGATTAGTCTAAGAGCTCTTGTGCACGTCCCGGGAGCTCGTTCCTGGATCGCACGTAGGCCATATTGCCGAAAATGGCTCAGACTAATCCTGCATGCTATAACGGGCTTCGTAAATCCTGGGGCCAGTCTTCTAGATCTCTTTTAAATCTGCTTCTAATGTCATTGTCCATTTTCCTACTGACTGCTTAGGACACTCATTTGATATTCCATCCAGCCCCAGGCTTTTATTATTTTTCAGTGTTGATATTATTTCCTCAATTGCCTTGCAAGTTCTTTTTCTACCCTTCACTTTTAATATCAATTACAATTTTCCTTTTTTCTCCTACTTTGTTTTAGACTTGCATTTGACATAATTACGCTATATTTCTTCACTTATATACCAATCTCCTCCTGATCTTTTTTTTTTAACTTGTACCTACAGCCATTAGCATCCAGTATGTTTTTCATTAGTCTTTATGGCCATCGCCATTGACCCCTACATATTCTCATTGAAGTATTTATCTTTTATCATCTCTTTGTAATCTGTCTTTGCTTGTTAAAATAGCACACATTTCTTTGCACCTCTCTAGATATTAATCATCATCAGCCCCCTTTCCCCCCATATTCTACATGGAATAAGGGTATTGTGTTTCCATCTTTCTTGATTTAATGCCACACACCTGCCTTCTTCGACACTCATGCCTGACTGTCACAGATCTTCTTTCACACTCCATCTACCTCTTTGCTGGATGTCCTTGTTTCCTCTTACCTTCTTACTGTCTGTTGAAAATCTTCTTTATCAGATTGTCGTCTGTTTTTCTGTACATATGTTGAAACCACCATAATCTGTTCCTTTGATCTTTTCTGCAATTGAAGCTACTTTGGCTTCTGTACTTATGTCCTCATTTCTTTGTCTATTCCACCGTGTGCATCTTACCACCCTTCTCAGCCACTTCATTTTCATCACCTCTAGCTCCCTCATCTGCTCTGCCTTTACTGCCCAGATTTCTGTACCTTACAGCAGTACTGGTCGCACCACTGTCTTATACACTTTACTTTTCAGCTTCTTTGGCATTCTGCTGTCATAGACTACACCTGATACTCTATGCCAGTTGGCTGCAGTCCCTCTGATTCTAGCTTTGGCCTCTTCATTCAGACTTCCCTTCTCCTCAACCACCCCTCTCAGATACTTGAAGCTATTTACATGTTCCGCTGTCTTCCCTTCTATCTCAATTCTCATCTTCTGCTGATTTCCCTAGTTTGCTGCCATTGCCACTGTTTATCTATGTTTAGTTTCATCCCACATGCCTTCAGTTTTGCATTCCATACCCCTATCCTTTGCTGAAGTTCTTGCTCAGTCTGTCTGTAATGCCACATCATCTGCATACAGTAACTTTGTTGATCTGTTCCCTCAACACGGTCTGCTAATGTAGATCATCACCAGTATGAACAGCAGTGGGCTCAAAGCTGAACCTTGATGCACACCCACTCCCACTGGGAACACCCCTGTGAAGCCGAACATTGTTCATTGCCTGCACTAATTCTAGCAATGTTTCTGGGACTTTGAACTACAGCAGGACTGCTCAAATCAGCTTTTTTGGGACCTTGTCATATGTTTTCTCCAGGTCTAGGAATGCCCAGTTAGATCCATTCCTCATCTAGATTTCAACCACCTTATCATTATACTCCTCAATTTTTCTACTGTTTACATTTTTGAACAAACCATTTTAAAGGAATCATGTTGTCCTTATTTGGTATTTCTAATAACTTTTATTTCTCCCCCTTATTATTGGTTTCTTTTTTCAGTCTTAAAACTCCACAGTCCTTTTTCCAGTTAAAATGCAGATGGTCTCATTTGGTTATGCATTCTGTATAATGTAATTAAATTATCTGAAGCTGATATCAGTCTATGGCTAATATTCCATTACCCGACTGATGTATAACTTGCAAAGTAAATGTCCCTGTGATTTTTAATAAGTTATTCCCATTCTGATTTACATTTATACACTACAAATACCTTATTTTCTTCCTTTATTAATAATTTATAACTTTATTATAGCTGTACTAGCATTACAATCTCTACATATTAAATCCACCTGTTGAGTTTTTCTTTGAAGACATTTTTCCTCTCTCTTTCAAATTATATCACTTGATTTAACTGCATTTCTTTACATGGGAAGTGTATATTCATCAAATTAGACTACCTATTGTTAATCACACTGTAACAAAATACTTATCAGTAATTTGTATCTAAACTTTATCTTTTAGAAAAATCATAAAACCACCTTTGGCTCTTCCACAAATTTTTTGTACCTCAACTTCATAAACTAAATATTTATTAATAATAACTTTGTTTTCTACTGGAATCCAAGGTTCCTGAAAATTTTAATTTCACATTGTTTAATATATTGTCTGAGGTCTTTAACTTGTAAGTTACTTTTTATTTGTGCTGTGTTCCAAGATACTATCTTTAGATAATCTCTCATATCATATAAATTATCTATCATTCTCTCTTCATCCAGTCCGCTATATATACCCCACCCTTGCCAAATTTCCTTGCATTCTTCCATATATTATACTGTAATATTTTGCTATACTACATATCAATTTGTGTTGTTGTGTCCCTCACAACTGATGTTGTCTCCTTCATTTACATATTTCATCAAATTTGTCTCAAAAAAGAAATTTTAATGAACATTTCAACTTCTTGAAAGTAGTTTGAGCAGATCCTGCTCTCCTCTGGATTAGTAATTTTTGTTTCGACTGTTTTCACATCTCATTTTCCTCACATCTTTTTACTTAGACTGAATTCAGTATAATGTTTATCTGAATTACTATTGTCTGCAATACATTTTGCCAACTCTCCTGAATGCAACATAATATCCCTACTGTAGGGTATATTTTCTCTTTGAATTTTATAAAAGTCTAATACTATCTTCCCTAATGCTAAATTTAAGTTTTTAAAAAGAAAACTCATTACTTATTCTCTGTATATGACAAACTACATATGTATCAATTTTTTGTGAGCATCAGTTTTAGCAAAATTAAGTCTTCACCAGCTTCTTCATTTCTCATTCTCTTATTCACTTAAGGGTTTTATCTTTTATCTCCCATTTCTATCCCTGTTTTCCTATTTTTCATTTAAAATTTCCACCATTTAAATGCCTTTTGCCTTCTCTTAAACATTGATTAGTATGGTTTCTGTGCATTCTTAATCCTCTTTACTTCCATCCCATTCAACAGTTCAGATTTTAATCCCTCACTTTCCCCACTCATCACATTCTTGTTTATATTCTCACAAAATTGTTCAGTCATTTCTCTTTTAAGAGCACCTTTTATTTCCCTATCCTTTATATTTATCCCATCCATTCTCTTCAGTTACCCTTTTTCCATCTGTCTTATTACACTTCTTTTCTTGCTTTTTCCCCTTCCTAATTTTGCGGTATATCTATATTGCCCTTCTCTTCACATTTCTTACCCAATTATGAAACTTCAGATTTAAAGGTCTTCACTTCTTTTAAGGTTCTTTTCATCTCAGGAAATCCTCAACAATGTAGCAAGCAAACCCCCCAAAATGTTTAAACTGACAGGTGCTAATAAAAAGTATTATGCTAAAAGAAACTGTACATGAAATTTGACTATTAAATTAAAAGAGACTTTTTTTAATTTTTTGGTGGACTGATAAGTCATTTTTTAATTTAATAGTTGAATTTTGTGGATTTCATGTTTTCAACAGGGGGAGTGTCACTCAAGTGGGATATGAAGTCACGGCTTTATTGTAGGTACTTTCTTTGTATTTTATTCTGAAGTTCACCATTGTAGTGGACAAAAACGTTGAATTTTAAATTTGTTTTGGTTTTATTAATAAAGTAACACCAGATTCCCTAGTGCTGGTACAATAGTTTATATTGTTCTACATTCAGCTTTTGCTTAGAGCTATCCCAGGTGGCCCAGACTGAGCAACAGGCCACAAAAGCCAGCCAAGAATTTCACTCTAGGCTCCAGTGCTTTTTGGCAGGCACACACTAGGGAATAGATCCTCTCACTGATAACAAGGGTCCCTAACATTGGTCAGGTCCTCAACCACTTATCACTAAATACATCTGCCCAATTTTTATGACATTTAGTCAACATAACCAAATCACTTTAATCTGATTTGTTAACAGGGTAAGTGAATATTTCTTTCTTGGTTTACAAAGAAAGATACAACATGTATATGGGTGGTCAAATTAGTATTTTACAAATTTTTGGTGCACAGGATGCTATCGACTGTGGAGTCATTGTAAAATATTGCCAAGTAGTTTCATATAATCAAACATGTCTTTTGTGCTGCATATATTTACTTTGGCACAAGAGGATCACAGTGCGATATGTGTGAGCTATAACTGGGGAACATCACCTCTTCCCACTATTTTGTGACTGCATGAGTCAGGATGCAGGGGGCTTGACTTCAGCAAAAATATTACAGTATTGGCAGTTTATTATTTTCAATGAGCTGTAACTTAGAGTTCCTAAAAGGAGTATGCAAACTGTAAGGGGAAACTAAACAGACACATTATTATAATCAAACATGTTTTTCAGGGGTGAAAGAAAACCAAATTATCTGAAGAAAGCTCATGCAAACCAGACAAAACACATACAAAGCCGCACAATGAGTAAGATAAGGACCAAATCCTTGAGGTGTGAGGCAGAGATCTTATGACAACCACTGTGCTGCCTAATCTTAGTGATGAGATCCAGATACTGAATGTTCAGTAAAGAGTCAATGCAAGAGTTTTGCACACATATCATGCAGAGAACCATGAGGACGGCTATGACCACAAATCCTGCACCAGCTACAAAACATCCAAAACTGGTGGCACCTGAAGCAGTAACACTGCTTAGACTGTCAGTACACTGTTAATGGAATGCTTTTGAACATCACCCTGTCACATTCCAGGACAATTCAGCTGTGCAATCCAAGGAATCTATTGCATTCTGCTAACCATAAGTACAACTTTATTCTGCATTTTGCACTTTTAAACTGTATTTTGTGATATATTTCTGATTTGATGCACTTTTTTCTCCTGTAATAGACTAAATTCAGACCTGTTGAATCTAGTTCTGTTTGTTAAACTGAGCAGCAAACCAGGCTATCTTTTGTTGGAAAGGCCCCTTCACCCTTGTGGCAGGAGAGTGCAGTCATGACTCATCTGCTTGAAGGTTGCTGGCAGAGGGCTCAGTTTTGAGCTTTTTCTATTGGTTGGCTTGTTTAATTCAGTTTAATCACTGTTTTAACACAGCTCCAGAGAGTTAAGTGACCAGCCACTACTCTGCTGTATTAGTCTGTGCAATCCAAGGAATCTGCTGCATTCTGTACAAGTACAATTTTATACTGTATGTTGCACGTTTGTATTTTTGCTATTTTGCTGATTTTTTTAAACTAATTTTTTGTATGCTGTAGCATAGACTAGATTGAGACCTGTTGAATCTCATTACATTTGTTAAACTGAGCAATAAACCAGGCTATCTTTTGATAGAGAGGGCCCCCCTGTACCCCATGGCATGACAGTTCAGTTAGGAATCATTTGAGTTAGGGCTGCTGGTACAGGGCTCAGTTTTGAGCTTTTTATTGGTTAAATTAGTTAATTCAGATGGCTCACTGCTGCTACATAAGCCCCACACATTTGTATGGGTTGGCGCTTGTTTTAACACAGTTCCACAGATTTAGGCAACCAGCCACTGCTCTGCTGTATTCACCTGTTTATGCATAGTGCTCCATATTACAGTATTGCACCATGGGGGTAACCACTGGTGATTATAGATGCAAAAACTTCAGTAGATAAGGTTTCCCTTAGTAGCTGCCAGAGATCTGGCCGAGAATTACATAATTTGGACTTAGCTGCTCAGACAGCACCACAGCTGAATTTTGCCCCTAAAACAGTTCCAAAACCACTAAATCTACAATAGTCTCATATCATTTAGAGAACCCCAACTAGTACAGACCCCATTTAAAGCACCCAGTTATACCATACCCCTCAATTTTCTCTCCCCGCTATGAGAACAGGATGTAACCTAGCATTATGGATGGTCAGTTTCCCTCCATTTCTTCTACCAGCCTGATGGACATGGGCATCCTGAGGCAGTGTAGGAACTGCCTCATGCACATTGACAATCCTCTACTTCGTCAGCCAAGTACAATTTGTGACAGATGCATCTACACTAAATCTGGAATCCTTGCTCTCGCGTGCACACAGAACAGTAACACAGCACAGGTTGTCAGCTCACACAATACACCTCCTACGCAAACCATGCACTCCACCCATACAGCATCATATGCAGAGGTACTTACCAGAAACCTATCTAAATACCATAGACCTTTCAAACACAGACATGCTACACCTAATACAGCATCAAGAGCACTCAATATGCATAAAAATACAAGCACTAGTGTCTCACCAAATAAGCCCCCCCCCCCCAGGCAAAGCCCATCTAAACCAAAATTTTTAGTCACATGTAACTGCATTGTCAGACACACAGAAGTCCCACTCACCAGGCTGGACAAGGAGAAAGTTATTAGGAGAAAGTTATGGTCAGCTGTCTATCGGGTGCCAGGATCCATCAGATCACAAGTCTCCCAACAACAAGTACCGTTATGACTCCATCAATGTTCATGTTTGTGTGAATGACTTCAGACATACCTCACTGGACTATATGAAGAGAGACAGGATTGAGCTCTATAAATGTCTGTCCCAGACAGGTATGTCCCTAGCCCTGAGCACCATTCTACCCTCACCTAGGATGATACCACAATATAAACAGGAAAAAAAAAGACTGACCAACAATTGCCTTAGTTTCTGGTGTCACTCTAAGGGGATCCAGTTCCTGAATGCCTGAGATGACATGGTTGATGGACCATGCTGCTTTGCCAGAGATGGTCTTCACCAGTTACCTCTAGGGCTTTCAGTTACTGGCTAAGGCACTTGCCTTCTCCATAGTGCCTTTTTTAGACAAGGACTCGAGAACAATTTCCAACATGAAACTATCACAAATAAATTAAATGTTATGCTGCTAAAGACTAGGAGTTTAAGAAACGGCACTCTCTGGAACCACAAAAACTTGGTTCAGGGCCACAGACAGTACCCTGCCCTTGCAAGGCTATAATACCTTCCACACTTAAAGAATGCAAAATGAACATGTGAGAACAAAAGGAGGAGGACTATCCATCGTCAAAGATAAATACACCTCTAGACTGATTAGACAGGAACATTCCATGGAGTTACTCCAAGTTCAACTAACGGTGGGCAAGACCCCCTTCAAGTCATTACCTACAGGCTCCCTTCAATGAACCAAAATACTCCTGCTGTTTATTTGTACCTACTTGCTTCAATCATATTACAACCACACACTAGTCATGGGCAATTTTAACTATCCCTCCATTGAATGAGAAACTTACAACTACCAACATGCTCACACAAATTTTAACACTAATGCCCTGGAACAAATAGTATGCCACCAAAGGGGCTCAAATATTCCCAACATGGGTGACTGATGTACCACCACAAGTATAGGACCCTCACTGGTTAAATCAGTCACATATTAAGTAGCTGTAACACCTGAACCCCT
This sequence comes from Protopterus annectens, assembly GCF_019279795.1. Taxonomy (NCBI): domain Eukaryota; kingdom Metazoa; phylum Chordata; order Ceratodontiformes; family Protopteridae; genus Protopterus; species Protopterus annectens. The sequence continues at coordinate 1,247,113,482 of NC_056747.1, read as the reverse complement.
CTTAGGTGAAATCAGGCTAAAAAATTTCACCAAAGCTAATTATACCTTCCTAAGGGATGGCTTAAATTTCTTAGTTCCTGTTCCCACAGATGGTATTGACAACTATACTAAGGTATACACAAATGCCCTGTACAAACACTTATACAATGAACTGACACAGCTGTGCCTGACAGGATCAAAACAAGATCCTCAAGAAAAAAAAAAACCCTCCCTGATGGATATCTAGCACTAACAAATTATACAAGAGGAAGTTGCTGTGTAAAAATAAAAAAGCGAGGCCCGGCACTAGAACAACACTCCCCTCTGCTTGAACAAACAAGACAACTTGTAAAATCCTCAAAGGGCAACTTCGAAAAAAATTTAGTAACCATAAGGCATTCTTCAGCTATATCCATAACCTGTACATAACGGTACATAACCTAAAAGGTAGGACCCAGACATGTGTTGAACTAGCGGTGGATGGCATCACACACAAACTGATCCTGTGAAAATAACTAACCTATTAGCTGACAGGTTTGGTAAAAATTTCACCCCCCCTGTCCCGTCCAAACATTCCTGCAAAGCATTCCCTCTACATCTCCAAAGAGCAAATCATTAATGCTCTCTCCAAGGCCAAAAACACAGCCTCTATGGGACTAGCTCACATCCCAGGTTGCATTCTAATGCTCTAAAACATGAGTTAGCAACTCCATTAGGTACTCTCCAACTACAGCCTGAATACTGGCTTTGTCGCTGCTGAATGTAAAACATCAGCTGTCAACCTCCTTCATAAATGGAGTACAGCAACAGACCCTGGGAACTACAGACCCATATGCTTAACTAGCCTCATCTGTAAGGCCATGAAATGAATCATTGTGGACCTTATAAACAAGGATATAGGTGATCTGCAAACCCTTGATCCGACAGAGTCTGGTTTTATCAAAGGCAGGTCAGGCTCGTTAAACCTGGTGGACTTCTTTGAAAATGTCACCAGAGCCACAGATGAAGGCAAATATGTGCAATACAGCCTACCTTGATTTAGCCCAGGCCTTTGACACAATACCACATTCTGGCATCACTGTTACTCTCCCAGTTGAATATCAACCTTGATGTCATCAGTTGGGTTGCTAAATGTCTCACCGACAGATCAAACTCACTCAGAGTTGGGGACTTTACCTCAACCAGCAGAGATGTCACCACTGAGGGTCCACAGGTGTCAGTGTTGGGCCCCCTATTGTTTGGAATATAATTCTCAGAAGCTCAAGCCAAAACAGAGAAGCTGTGGGTGAATAAGTTTGCTGACACCACCAAATTAGGTGCAAACACTAAACCCCAAATTATGTCAATATACTTAGGGACTTACGAAATGAAAAACCAAACGAAAAAAACAAGAATGAAAAAACACAGCCCAGCAGTTCAAGACCCGTAATTAGCAGCTACTTAGTCCAACTTATTCCAAACAAGGAAAAATTACTGGCAATGGCCGAAAGGTCTTTGAAACAAACAGTCTTTATTGAAACAAAATGCTCCAAGCGCTTTCACCCGTATATTATTGGGCTTTTTCAAGGAAAATCACTCAGCAACATTGTGCGCTCCTTTAAATAAATTCATATTGATCACGTTAAAATCAATTAATTAGTGAATAATCATTACATCTTAAAGAAAACTAGTATATGTATCAAAGTATTACATTTGATTTCAAATTCTCTATTACTTTCGTCAAATCATCTTTGAAAAAACTAGTTTCTATGTACTCGGACTCGTATAAACTATTAACAACTTAAAAGAATAATTCATTAAGTGCTTATTTCATAGTTTGACATATAAAAAAACTCTTCTACATGTTAAAATGTATAAAAACTTAGGGACTTACACAAACCAATGATTAGAGGCAAAGCTATGGTCTCAAAATCATGTATCATCATCCCTTCAGTAAAAAATGAAATCCCTACAGACTATCATACAAAATTATACCTTAAGTAACAACTCAGTAGTGACAGACTTGGGAATGCAAGTTGACTGTAGCCTAAACTTTGACCACTATGTGTCTACTGTGGTAAGGAAGGCATTCTACATTGCACACCTCATTAGCAAAGGAATTGCCTCAAGAACAAAAGAGGTTGCAACACCCCGTTACTCAACCCTCGTTAGGCCAATAGAGTACAAAGCTCCTTTTGGTTTGTACCTTACCAAGCACCTGCAACAACTTGAGATGTCACACATTTCTAACCAAGAAAATTCAGGGTCTCCAGCACATCATACTTTGACAGACTGAAGTCACTGTACTTAGTAGTATATACAGTACTTAGAGACATGTGCCTGGCCTTCAGAGCAATCTCAGATCCAAACCTAATGGAAATGCTGCACATCCACAAGTCAAATGGGACAAGGGTCACATGCTCCAGGGACCTTAACCTGGCCTGTGATATAAATAGGAACTGCTGTAGAGACAGATATCTCTCTGAAAAATTGCCACTCCTCTGGAATAGGCTACTAGCTCACATCAAACAAAGCCCCTTTATGACCCTGTTCAAGTGTAGCCTGGATGACTAGATGGGAACCTGTAAACTCCTGCCAGGGATTTCACCTATGATCCTCCTAGATATGGGCAGTCATTGCTAACCAAGATCTTGAGTTTAGGCAAGATCCTTTATATTGGGTTTCTCTTGTATTATATTGGGCACACAAGGCTATACTTATAAAGACCTTGGGGTCAATAGCCCAGTAACCACCTATGGGATGTGGTTAGCTTTAACTGGGCCTGGCTTAGGGTTATAATACTGCAAGTTGCAGGTCATGAGCAGCCAGCCATAAAGGTAGGCAAACACTCAAACTGAACAAGTTTGCTGGCATCATTACATACCATGTGAAAATGTTGAGGCTGCTGCTAAGCCACCAGCTAAGATCATAAATGTGCAATAATGAGGCCTAAACACTACATCCAGACTCTAGGACAGGCATGAGAGCCATGGGTAACCATTTAAAATTTGTTTTCTAGGATGGGGTTGAGTCCACTTAGAACTTCAAGACTGTTTTGGACCCATCTGGCATTAAAAAGAAACTGCAATAAACACAAAGTTCTCATCTGTCCAAGATAAGAGGCTGGCTACCTCCATTTGGGATAGTCTGACGTATTGGGGAATGAGTGAAGGGGTTCCTGATGAGTAGGAAGTAAAACTGAATGTATTACTTCACTATCTCCTTTACCCACTGATTAGGCATTACAGTACATTGTGCTGCCCAGTGAAGGAAGACTGGTCCTGACTCCCTCCCATGCCAGATGGTAGTTAAGTTAGGAGGTAGAACTTCTGTGAAAGCACTTGGGGGAATGGTCACCCTTGCCTTCTTACTCTGTTTCTAAGTACCTGTTCAAATTACCGTAGTTGTTCTGTCCAAGGGACTACTGCTGTAGGGGCTCTCTTTGTGGTCTGCATGCAAGCCAGTGTCTTTATTGGTTCAGCCAAGACTGACTAGGTTCCCTCTAAGACAGATAAAATTTGCTCCTTTGTTGGACAGTCTCGTCTTTCTTTCACGCCTTTTTAGCTGGCAGTTTTAGGCCTAAACAGCAAAGACTACACTTAGTGAAGGGCATTAAGCAAAGACTGATTGTATAATTAAATGCTATATTTTGCTACTCTGTTTGCTTCAGTAGCAGTGTTGAAAAGAACCTATATCATGAAGCAAGCACTGTGTGAAGCAATGGTCCCCTTTGCCTGGAAGCACTTCAACCAAATCCTCAACTACTAAACAGTTCCTGCTAAAAAATAAAAGCAAATGTGTCTGGTAACTCTGTGCATTCACTGCAAGCAAGAAGCATATGAATACCTACTTCCTTACTTGTTCTGGAGCTTTGGACTTCCTGTCTAGATGATGACCTGTAGGGGACCAAGATGTAGAGTTGCCTTCAGAATAACCAGAAATATACTGTATGCAGAGTGGAACGTCTGTCGTATGGCATAATCGCAAAAAGGACAGAATACCTCAACAGCCTTATTTGGGATTAGAATCAGTACTCAAGGCATTCCAGTTTTGGGATGCAATAAATGTAAAAGTGTGTTAAACAACTGTACCACCAGACTCTGAGCTGAGGCGCTGCATGCTCCTGCAGGCACTTCTGAAGTAAGCTTTCAATCATCCTTCACAACTCAAGAGATTTATCCGAATTTGTGGTTCAGAGTTATTCCAGAAGGAGAAGACAATCCCCTCTGCCTGGCCCATTTAGCTGTACTGAAGCAGGCAGTGGCAATGGAAGAGTAATATCATTGGGGAGGGTGTGATGCATTCACAAGGGGTGCAGGGTTCCGTGGTTGACACAGGGACTATGCTGAAGCTGGCTTCTAGGGGGAACTCTACAGCTTGACCTGGCTGTAGTAGTCAGAGCTTTATCCACCTATGCCCACAGAACTCTCAAAGTTCCATTAGTAATACTCAGATGCCTTCCATGCACAAGGCATAAGGTTCAAGTCTGACTTCTGGCCAATGCCTGCTTGGAGGTTGAATTTCTCCCCGTCTCTCTGTGGGATTCCTCCCACCACCGAACATGCTGAGTGCTTCCATCTCAAACTCACCAAAAATAACTGAGCTGTGGGCAGCAGCACAGATTCTACATGGTGCCCTATAGGAGGAAGGGTAACATAGATCACAGACTGCATGCTGTTGCAAGGCTAGCCACTCAATGGTGTAAATATGTTTCTAGATGATTTGGTCATAGGTTCATAGATGTGTACTAGGCTAATGGCTCTGGAGCCTTTACAAGCGTAGTCCATAGGATTACCCTGGCATCATGCCACCAGACCTTAATTCCCAGTGGCTCGGTCAAGTACAGCCACTAGAGTGATCCCGGGGTGAATTTTCTATTTCCCATCCACTCACCAAGATTTCTCTTGAAGACGGCCAGTGAGTTGCTCTGCTTGACATGTATGGGAAGTCTGTTCCATAGCATGGGCAGTCTCTGGGTTATGAACTTGTCCCTCCAGCATGTTCTGTTGATTGTGGTAATGAGGTTGAGGTCTCTGGAGGGTGTGGTGCGGAGGGCTTGGGATTTCTTGAGATGTAGAATTTCTAACAGAGCTGGGTCAGACCTGGCTTTGTAAGTCAAGCAGAGATCGCCTCTAAGTAGGCGATATGAGATGGAGAATACTCGGGAGATTTTTTTGAGTCTGTTCTTATAGGACAAGTGTTTATGGCCTAGGATCCTCTGTGAGGTACTTTTGTGGCCTTTCCAGTTGTTGCAGGTGTCTAGTGAGGTACATGCCAAACGCGGCACTGTATTCAATGACTAGCCTAATGAGAGAAGAGTAGAGGGAGACAATGACCTCTTTCTTCCTGGATGCAAAACCCTTAGTAATGAGATGTGCCACACAGAAGGACTTTCTGACCATAGTGGCAATGTGGTAGTCAAAAGAGAGGTTGCTGTCAACCTGTGTTCCCAGATCTGTTATAATGCCTTCTGTGTTCAGTGGACTACCACTGATGTGGTGGCCATGGTTCTGACACCAGTCGTTGGTCTCAGTGAGGCCTTTCTGTAGGATGTCAACATCACTTGGGAAGTTAATACCTCCAAACTTGCAATCATCTGCAAACTTTGTCAGCCAGAGTCCCTTTGCATTGGCCTGGACTTCAGAGAAGTAGATACCAAACAGGAGAGGACCCAGGACCGAACCCTGTGGGACACCGCTCATGACTGGTTGGCAGTCTGACTCGGAGTCAGCTACTTTCACACTGTGGGTTCTGTGAGCCAGTTTGCAACCCACCTAGTGATATAGGGGTTGATGCCTAGCTTAGTGAGTTTTTCTGATTCCTGAGTGGGGAATGGTATCAAAGGCCTTGGCCAGATCACGGTAGGCTGTATGAACCACCTTGCCTTCATCCACAGCTCTGGTGACAGACTCAAAGAAGTTAAAAAAGTTGAGCAGGCATGATCTACCCTTCAGAAAACCAAACTGTGTAGGATCCAGAGTTTGGAGATTCCCTATATTCTTGTTTAAGTCCATGATGATGCATTCCATAGCTCTGCACATCAGACTCGTTAGGCTAATGGGGCGATAGTTGCCAGGGTCTGTAGTCACTCCTCCTTTGTGGAGAGGGATGACCAACAGTGCACCATTCGGTAGGGATAAAGCCTGAGGTGAGGCTGTGATTGAACAGGGCACACAGGTGAGGTGCCAGTTCACTCTAGTTCATGTAGAACACCCAGGGATATTGTCAGGTTCCATTGAAGCTGTATTCTTGGCCTTGGAGAGTGTTTTTTTTTAACCTGTGCAGCAGCAATACTGGGTGCCCAGCAATCAACTGGTATTGTGATTGGTCCTTTCGGGGGAGAGGGTAAAGTTGGCACTAAATGTCAGCCAGTATATTGGCAGTATCTGTTAGCTCGGTATAGGAGGTACAATTGTGCAGCAGCTCAGAGCAAATCTGGGTATTGCCATGGAGATTCTTTACATAACTATAGAAGGCCTTGTGGTTGTCTTAGCTATCTGCTGCAATTCTGTTGTCATAGCTAGCTTTAGAGGATTTGAGGAGGGCTCTCAACTTTTTGTTGAGGCTGATAAGGGAGAATTTCCAGTTTTGTGTCTTCACCTTAATTCCACATCAGTTTGCTCCTTCTGTTGTTGAGTTTGTTTATGGCAGGGAACCACCAAATTGGCTTCCTTTTTTTTTTTTTTGGAGGAGAGCATCTTGGTTCTATTGGGTATGGCGAGATCTATGCATTTGTATACGTGTTTATAGTGTGTTTGTGTATGATTCGGCGGTCATGCAACTACTCTCCTTTTGCATGGGTGCTGTGAAGTTAGCCACCTCTGTTTTTAGGAGCCCAAAGTTAGCTTTGGAGAAGTTTTTCATGGTGGTTACCTTTGTGGGGGTGGGGCTGTGCATTTCCAAGGTGATTCATTTGTGGTCGGATCTAACCAGGGAGGAGTTGACTAGTGTACAGAGCAACGATCACCCAGGTTAGTAATGACTAGGTCAAGGATGTTGCTACCTCTAGTGGGGTAAGAATGAGCTGGTGCAGGGCATTGGAATTAATGAATTCCAGGAAACGTTGGGCAAGTGTATTGGTACATAAGTAGTTTTCCCAGTTAATGGAGGGGCAGTTGAAGTCGCCCAGTGTGAGCGTTAGGTTGGACCCCAATATTCTCCAGAGTGTTTAGGAATGTGGAGTGCGAGTCTTGGGACATGGTTGGGGACCTAAAGCAGGCTACAACCTGAATCGCTGTCTTACTCAATGTTAGCTGCACCTGAAGCATCTCAGATACATTATGTTGGGCTACCAGTCTGGAGGTGTGCGCATCCTTTATGAATATGGAAACACCACCGCCTTTGGAGCTTCGGTCTAAGTTCTGGGGCCGATAGGTGTGGAATGAGTTATAGCCTGGTAGTGCAGGGGTACTTTCTGCTGCCTTGAACCAGGTCGTTGTTACAGCACAAACGCTAATGTTCTCCATTTTAAGGAGTTCTTCGAGTGAGTGCATTTTGAGATTTAGACATCTAGCGTTGAGCAGCATGACCCTCAGATGGCATTTGTTTGTAGCTGTGACTATGGTAATTCGGTCTTTGGAACATCGCCTAAAAAAGGCACTATAGGGGTGGCAAGAGCCTTGGCCAGTATCCACAAACCCATGGGGGACAGATGCAGGCCATCTCTGGCAAAGCATCGAGGTCCGTCAATCATGTCATCCCAGGCAGACAGATACTGGATCCCCCTAGAACACCAGAAACTCAGCCAGTTGTTGAAATATTATTTTCTGCTTGTACTGTGGTATCATTTTGGGTGATGATAGGATGCTGCTCAGGGCTAAGGTCATACCCGCCAGGGCTACATAATCCAAGAGCTCCTCCATGTCTTTTTTCATGTAGTCCAGGGAGGTACGTCTCAGGTCATTCACACCCACATGTACAATGACAGAGTCATATTTGTACCTGTTGTTAAGGGACCCAAGTGTGTGCGTTATGTGGCGGATCCTCACGCCTGACAGGCAGCTGACGGTTACTTTCTCCTTATCCAACCTAGTGAGTGGGACATCAGTGTGCCTCATTATCGAGTCACCTATGACTAGTGTGTTGGTCATGCTGTTTTGCCTTTGGTTTAGTGGCACACAGTTTAGGAGAGTTATGCGTCTCATGATTAGTGTTGTGTTGTAGTGGTTGAGTGCGTTTCTGCCTTGGAGGTCTCTGCTGTTTGGGTAGATTGAGAGCTTCCGCGAAGGTGGGTGTGTAGTTTGTGTTTTTATGTGAAGGCAGTGCTGGTGTGTGTTCTGGAGAGCTGTGTGTTCCATGTGGTGTGGTGCAAGTGTTGACCTTCTCCTCTTGACCAGCTATTCCAGTCTTGGCTGGAGAGTGCATGGCTACCAATTTGAATATACAAGTGCATCTCTCACAAGTCTGAGTGTTGGAAGTTAAGAGGAGAGGGTTTGTCAGTGTAAATGAGGCTGTTGCTACATTGCCTCAGGATGCCCAAGTTCACCAGATTAATAGGAGAAAGCACAGGGAACAGACCTTCAGACATGCCTGGAGGGGTGGGCATTAATAAGTACTGGAGCCGTTTCCTTGTAGAATGTTTAGTGCTGGTAGCACTTTTGCGTGCTAAAATAACTGCTACAAGAAATCTGGTAAAGTGCTAAACTAATAAGCTAGTAAAAGTGCAGGAGATGACAGAACTAGCAGACAAGGGAAAAATTTTTAAGATCAGACTTTGGCACCACTCAGAAGCTTACAAACAATCCTGGATACAGCAAATATGTATTTGGACTAGGCTAGTTAAAGGAAAGGTGGGAAACAAGCACAAACACAGGCTTTTAAACCAAAAAGTTGAAAAAGATGGAAAAACTGCCCAAACAGCCAATAAACTAAAATTTCTGGGCCAGAAACCACTCCTTTTGTGGTAGATAAGCTAGGCAGCTTCCCAACACAGAAAGGCTTGGGGGTGGGGGGGATTCAGAAGCTTACCAACAGCCCTGGATACATCAAATCTGTATCTGGACTAGATGTTACAGGAAAGGCAGGAAACAGAAAGCAGCTAAAACAGCAGTAAAAGCAATTATAAAGTGCAGTGCAAGCTAGCACACTTGAGTGTGCAGCAGTCTTTTGGCTTTTCCCGGTTAGGGTCGCCAAAGCAGCACTCCAGTCCACTCATGATTGGCAGTGGATTTTTATGGTGCCAAGTTGCCAGCCCGACGCCCAACCTTCAACGAAGGCACGCCCATTCACGCTCGCACCTACCTGCATGTCTTTAGCATCACTCAACCATGGGGAGGACATGCAGACTCCACACAGGAGGTGCTCCAGCCGAGAATCGAACGGGAGAACCTTTTGCTGTGAGGCGACAACGCTAACCACTGCACCACCGCTGAGTGTGCAGCAGTATTAAAGCAAATACAATTTAAATAAATGCAATTTATTCAAAATGTATTCTGAACCGAATTCAATTGTTTTATTCAACTCTGAATAGTTAAAAAGCGCCAAAATATATACTTATCAGCGGAGAAGCACACTCAGAAGACAAGGAGTTTTTTCCATGTTGACTAAAATGGGCATGGATATTTGCCAGTGATTAGTGGATTGTGGACCCAGCCTACTCCTCAATCCAACCTCCAGCAGAGACCTATGCCAACAGTGGGAGGGGTGTATGTGCCCACCATGAAACTCAGCATCCCTGAGTTAGTAAGCCTCTGGCCAGCTGGTGTCCTGTTGCCCAGCTTGGGTTATCTGAAATAGCTCTGTTGAGTGAAAGCTGAATGTAAAATTAAATCAACCTGCTAAACATGAACTGTGATTCGCTACACTCTATGTAGGTTCACTGAAGGGACATAGCTTGCTGGTAAGGAGTAGGCTATACATCCTATATATCCAGGAGACCAGATGGAAAGAGCAGCACAGCAAATCCACTTGGGTTAGGATCCAGAGTCTGCTACTCAGGAAGCCGACAGACTGGACATGTTGTGGGAACTAGGGTGAGAGATGGGCTTCAGAAAACAATAAGGGATGTCATCAGAATTAGTGACAGACTCATGGCAATTAGACTCCAGCCTAAAGATAGGACTAAAGTCAATCTCAGCCTATACCCCCACAGCACACAGTTGTGATCATGAGGAAAAGAATGACTTCAGACAGCAGTTGCAGGACCTACTAGATAAAGCAGGACAACATATATTGGTGTTATTTATTTGGTACTTGTTTACTGGGAAATTCCAACTGGGTCATGAGGTATCCATTTTCAGCAGAGGTATGGGGATAAAAGCTCCAGATACATATGGTTAACAGTTAGCCTAGTACTATTCCAAGAATGAAAAACTAGACAGACACAAAGTCATAATCGTAAAGCATAAATTATATGGAAAGCTGATAATAGGAAGATACAGCATTATTTACACAATTATGATAATCATCTAATATACTAGAGATCATGGAATATGGTAACAGATTATATGACAAGTACGAATAGTGTTCGATCACACAGAGGGGTTCCCAGTGGAATACAGTGTGCACCAGGGTTAAGCTCTGTGCCCACTGCTGTTCATACCAGTAATGGACTACATCAGCTAACAGGTCAGAGGGGACAGATCAACAATGTTGCTGTATGCAGATGTGGCATTGCAGGGAGACTGAGCAAGAACTTCATCAAAGGATAGGGGAATAGAACGCATAACTGAAGGCATGTGGGAGGAAACTAAGTACAGATAAGACCGTTGTAATGGCAGCAAATGGAGTTCAGAAGAAACAGAGATAGAAGGGAAAATGGTGAAACAGCTTCATGCATCTGGGAGGGCTGGCTGAGAAGGTAAGTCTGAATGAGGTCAAAGCAAGACTCAGAGGGGCTGCAAATGGCACAGACTATCAGGTCAGAGGTAGTGCATGACAGAATAATGCCAAAGAAGCTAAAAAGTAAGGTGTGCAAAACAAAACAAACAGTTGTGCATCCAATACTACTGTCTGGTACAGAAACCTGGGCAGTAAAGGCAGAGCAGTTGAGGAAGCGAGGTGATGGAAATGAAGTGCCTGAGATGGATGGTAGTATGCACACTGTGGGACGGATGAGGACATAAGAGCAGAAGCCAAAGCAACTCTAATCGCAGAAAAGAGCCAGAGAACAGATTGCTGTGGTTCATACTCAAGTGCAGAAAAGCAGAAGAGTCTAGTGATGAAGATTTGGGACAGACAGGAAGGCAGCAAGAGGAAATGAGGGCATCTAGCAAAGAGGTGGATGGAATGTCTGAGAGAAGACCTGTGACAGTCAGGCATGATTGTCAAAGACAGGAGTGCGACAATGAAGAGAGATTGTGACAGTTAACATTCCAACCCCATGTAGAAAATGTAAAGGGGGTTGATGATGATGATTCAGATTTCTGAGTAATGAAGCAGTTTAAGGATACTGGTCATGAATGGTAACTCACTCGGCAGATCCCTTTTCACAAATGGTTTTGCAGACTCAGCCTGCCAGTTGGTTAAGGCTGTGAGCTATAGTTCCTGTAGTATATGGTTTGATTCACATTGGCAATTGCAAATCCAACTTCCTGCTGAAACTCTTCTAATAGAACCCACTCTCACCTTACAGTTTATGCTCATCACATCTCCACTCAGTATCTTCCATGCAATTAATGTATTTACAACATATATGAAGCCTGTCATCATGGGGCGGCCACAGTGGTGCAGTAGTTAGCATTGCCACCTCACAGCAAGAGGTTCTCCGGTTCGATCCTTGGCTGGGGTGCCTTCTGTGCGGAGTCTGCATGTCCTCCCTGTGATCGCGTGGGTTTTCTCCGGGTGCTCCGGTTTCCTCCCACATCCCAAAGAGCTGCAGGTAGATTGGACACTCTAAATTGGCCCTAGGTGTGTGTGTGTGTGTGTGTGTGTGTGTGTGTCTTCTGTGGAAGGTTGGGCGCCGGGCTGGCAACTCGACACTGTAAAACTCCACTGCCAATCATGAGCGGACAGGTGATCCGCTGTGGCGACCCCTAACCGGGAAAAGCTAGAAAATGAAGCCTGTCATCATCTTGCTTTTCAGATACAAACTAGTGCCTCGGCTATCCACAGTTGGATAGCCAAAACACTAGTTTGCCTTTAATAAAGTACTGTTACAGAAGTGCCAAGGGTGTTCTTTGAAAAGGTTTGTGCTTTATTTGGCACTTTTTGGCAAATTAGTGAAATTTTAAATAATCTTCTTGCTAAAACAGACAGCTTATAGCTTAAAAGTTTACCTATCAAATTATGACCAACTTGCCCCCCCCCCACACACACACGAGATGTGCAGCAGGTCTGGTGTGGGTAGGAAGTGTTGGTCCTAACTGAATATTGAACATTACAGCATTGATGTTGCTTTTTTCGGGTGTATGGGATAGCAAAAAAGGACTGCTTCCACATGGGGGCGCTGAACATAATTAACACTTGGTAAAAACAAAGCATTTCACAAATCACCTTCCTTTCAGGTGATTAAATTATATAGAACACAACACACTTTTCTGTTAAGGACAGGAAACAAGACCTGCACTCTATAACCTAAAGTAGGGACAGAAAAATTCACAATATGGTGGCAGCAGCACTCTACCAAAAATACCAACCTTATTACTCTAAAAGGACAAAGCCCACATGAAAAATGTGCAATTTAGCATTGGTATTCATGATTTATTTTAATATTTATTCACAATCAAGTTAAGTTTTTGGCACTTACAGCTAAAAAAACTGTTACGTCATGTTTCATTGTTAACATCTGGTTTGTGTCAAACCAGATTTTTAAAACTACATACAAAGAACTGACATTCTGCAGTGACTGTCCTTGGTACTGAGCTAACCAGACCAACCTGAACCATGAATTAACCAAAGCTGAATGCTTTACTTACTGGCAATGTTTCACTACAGCTAGCCCCCTATGATCTGATCAGCATAACTTGCGAATTAGTCTTGGTAACATAGCTGCATGTCCCCCTTTTCTGAGGGAGGGAGAGCAGGAGAGAGAGAGAAAAAAAAATAGCTTTCAAACTTCAAAAGGAGATGGGACAGGTGAACAAGATATCATACGTGTTTTACAACTGGCGTGTTTTCAATGTAGTAACCATAATTATATTTATGGAGGTGGATACCCCTTTAACCCACCTTCCCTTAACTAGCTGGGGCTGTAATATAGCCTTCATTACAAACAAAACCATTTGTTGCAGATTAAATTAAGTCATACGAATTGTCACCATCACATATGCAGAAAAGTGCTACCAATTTTAAATGAGAATTTAGGCAGCAGCACCCACTGTGAAGGCAAACTGAAGAGGGAAATCTAGAAAGAAATGGGCAATGCTTTACTCAAGATAATCAATTTAAAAGATTTATTTGTTCTAATGAATAATTGTTCCAGTATTTGCATATAGGCTAAATTCTCCACTAAAATAAAAACTTGCGTGCAAACACAGAGTATCCATCCTGGTAAATTCAGTTCAACATATACTGGAAAACATCAGCAAGTTATTCAATCAGCATGAAAACCGCTCAGTTTCAAAACATTTAGTGTCACAAACACACCATTTCAAGACACTAAAAATACGGTTGGTGTAAACCAAGAGTACAGTTGTAATTGTAGAAGTCACTGACGTAACCGTGACAAAGATTAAAATGGACTTTTAGGAGTAATATCAACAGTAAAGTTCAGTTTCATTATAAGTGAGATCAGTGAGGAAACCAGACAGTGTAATGTACTAGTAAAGAAAACAAACACAGAATGCTACATTGAATTAGCATTTAGAGTTCAATGACAGACTGAACGCAGCTTTTACTACTCTGTACTTTAGTCTGTGGGCAGTACTGTACACTGCTACAGAGGGACCAAATGGTTTGTAATTCACCACAATGGAAATCTGAAACATTTTACAAATTTTCCATAGCTCACCAGCTGTAGTCAATGTTGTGGATTACAGAAGTGAAACGAAAACAATGTAGCTTACAAAACTCAAGCCAAATACAGGGCTCTTACAATACCTTATATCAAACACCAATTTAATATAGAAAGAATACGGCCATATGTGTTGGTCAAATACATGATTCTATCCTGAATCTAAACTATGCAGTGTTCCAGCCATTACTTGGCTAAAGACCTGTTATGTGGTTACTGCCCATGCTCCACATGTATTGTACTCCATTCTGGTAACACCAAGCATTGTGTGATCCCCCACACCAGCATGTAACCCTACCTAACTTGACCAGTCCCCTTTTGCAAGGAGCCTCTAGGCTTCCTCCTCATTCTTTTATATGATAAAGGACATGCTCTTCCAGTGTACAGCTCCTTGTACCCACCATGCTGACTGCAGTTGACATCAACGGAGCCAGCTGCTCAGTTACAATGGAAAAAAATCCAGTTATACACTTTTTTTAAAAAAACTTAAACGTAGTCACTTAACAGTTGTTATACAAGGAATGTCTATTTCAGTAGTAAGCTATGTATGACCCATGCAGAATTTATGAAAAGTTGGCATAATTTAGTAACAAGTAGAAAACTCAAGTGATTAAATGACCACTAAAAACTATACCCCCCCACATCCTAGTTATGGTCTAGTTAGGAAGTATCGCAATGTGACCATGCTCTTGCATAACACATATCCATATGCAGTGATATGTAATTGCTTACAAGGGTACTGAAGGATGCCTTCCCTTACTAAGAGATGCCGAGTTTTAGTTTGCCCTCTCTATCCATGATCAAAGCCCTCCTTCACACTTAGCCAGTCACTCCACCCCCCCCCCCCCAAGCTAACAGAAGCCAAATCATAAGCTGGCATTACAGACCTAAAGCAAGCAGTTGCCCTTTTTGGGCAACCAAATTACCTATAAACTGAGTCCATCTGTACAAATGTAAACATTCACTGTAGCAAAATGAGAACAGCCATGCATGGTTAAGCATTACAAAGGACAGTAAAACAGAAAGCACATACATGATAAACATGGCTCATAAGTAATACGTCTGATCTTTAAAAATAGGGTGGTGTTGGGTACACAAAAAAAAAAAAAAAAAAAAAATATATATATATATATATATATATATATATATATATATATATATATATATATATATATATATATATATATCACACCCCCACCAAGTACCATCTGGCAACATTTCCATACTTCTCCCTACCCAGTCTGGGTAGCCCTTCAAGCTGTTCCTATGGGTCCTGCACCTGAACATCATGGATTTCCAACTGCTTATTGTCAGGCTACCCCTCATATGACCCACTGTGTGCCCTTCCACCCCATTACTCAGTAGATCATGCTTATGGGTCATGTTTATTCTTCCCAGGAAGTAACGACAATGATGATGATCACTACTGGTGCTGTCCCAACATCTCTGTACATTGGAAACAATGGTCAAGAAAGAAACCCCAGGCTGTTATTCATATTTAACCATTTAAAGAGACCGTTGCAAAGAGGGTCATTAGTACAGTAAGAAATAAAGGAACAGATCAGGGGAACTCAGATATGCTAAAACAGGACAAAGAAAGATCAATTTATTTTGTACAATTTCTAGGAAATTCTAGCACAGATTAAAAAAAATGACTTGTACATTGAATGCAAATAAAATATGCAAAATGCTGCCAATTTAGGAATGTCCTGAAGAAATTGTACAGGGAATGCGAAGAAAACAACAAGAAGAGCACCACCATATGAAGACCTAGTGAACACAATGCTAAATGGGCCAAAGACAGAGGAATTTTAATACAGGGGGTTTATAAGACATTTCATTGTAGGACAAAAGTTGAGGATCAATATAATATCCCGATTAATGAAAGACCACCCACACTGAAAGCCCTGGTGATCAGATCACCAGACATGACCACACATTTAAAACCACTGAGGGATCACAACTGGGGGGAAAAAAAAAATCACAAACTTTTCTGTAAGGGGCATGCTCCCTGTACCACTATTCCACATGCTATGTGAATATTAACAGACCACTGAAATAGAAAATGGAACTGTATTTCCTCTTCTCCATACTAGCAAGATCTCCAACACAGCAAGCGGATAAGAAAATGGTATTGCTTGGATTCGGGACTGGTGACAGCACCACCTCTGCGGAGAGGGATGCTTGAACTGGAACTTATGACTTATTTTGAGCAGGCCTGCAATCAGCTGTCCCATTCCACATAACATGTCTGCAGAGTCATCTACTCTGCAAAGATGTGGAAAGGACACAGACCACTGAACACACAGCTAAAAGGCTCCAATATGGGAAACAACCAGATTTGGATGCTTTAACTTGAAGTTGGAAGCATCCGAATGTTAATACCATGATTCAGCCTACAGTTAAAACATGCACACCTTTAAAACTGACACCAGAGCTTAAGCTACAGTGGGGAGGGAGACCAGCTCATCTGGACTCTCATATGCTGCAGACTTGCTCCTACTTGAATATTCAACTCAGGTGTGGCAAAGGGCAAAGGTTAGGTTCCAATTTAAGACAAAGCGTTGTAACAAAGCAATGTGCCCTTGAAGTTAGTCTGTGTGGGGTTCATAAGTTCATAGGTTAGTACTAGGCTAACTGCCCTTGTGAGCTATTTTAAGCCCTGCCAATTACCCCATGTGAGAATCATACCTGGACCCTTGTGCTTGTAAGGTAAAACGTCAATTATGTCACCCTTTATTCAATGTTGACATTTAGTGGCAGAATGTCAGCCATTTCCAGCATAAGATCAGCACAACAGCTAAACAAAATGTTAATGGACCTCATGATTGTGTTTCTGTGGATGCGTGCGAGAGAATGGTATGCATTTTCTAACTTTGATTCGCTCTGCGATATAGCAGCTTGCACCTACATCAGGGAAAGTAAACACTGCTGATCTTTTAGTACATCTGTGCACAGGCAAATGTGAAAAACTGAACTTTATCTCAAAATAAAAAAGTTCATCAAATTTGACATTACATTCTCATTCTCTGTACAGATACAGAGTTCTTACTTCTAGACATGCAAATGAAGATGGGGAAGCAATTTACAAGAATGCTGTTTATCATCAGGGGACAGTAAAGAACAGATTTCTAATTCATGAGGTCTATCCTTCAGACATGGGTGACTGAGTTTCTCAAAGGAAATGCCCCTAATGAACTGAAGGTCTACTGTAAACAGTGGTTCCTCAAATACGTCCAACAGAAAACAGTAACATGCAAGTTTTGTGAAATATTCTTGTTGAATGCAGCTCTTAAGACTGTGCCTGCTAACCAAATAAGCCTATACAAAAAGATATTTTGTGGCAAAGCATCTGGAAAACAGTGGACTAAAGTCCTAGTTCTATGAAGAGCACATAAGGGGACATGATTAACCCTGTACTTCAGGTAATTAAAAAATGCAAAGCAAGTGCGAGAGGATAAGATCTAACCACAACAAAATTAGCAAACAGACTGCTGGTATGCACAGCAATGCACTCTGGGAAGAATTGAAGTGGACAGAACACCCAGGCTAGGTCAGAAAGCAACACTAAACAGGACATTATCACTGAAGCTCAAAGAGCTGTGGACATCAGCACCAGGAAGGTTAACTCCACAAACGGGAAGGGAAAAATGGGTCAGGGAAGATCTATGTCTCAGCCTGGGAAGGGCCGTTTCATAAAACATGAGAAAGGAGGAAGGTCTGGAGTACACAAAGTACAAAACCCATGAGGCTCTGTTTTTGGAGCTCAATTTCTACATTAAAAGTTTCAGGGTGCTTATTAAAGGACTGAGACCAAGTAAAGTTTTAAACTGAACATTTGCGACACAGCATACGGAACTCTGGAAGCCCAAGTATGTAAATACTCACTTGTCAAAAAGTAATGCCGTAAAAGCTAATTCCACCAACATAGCATCTAAAGAGATACAAAATGAAATTAGGGCCGTCATAGTAGCTTAATTTATACAACTGCCAGGATACAGATTTTATTTTTTTTTGGGGGGGGGGGGGGATGCTAGTAAATCCCAAATCTGGGCTGAGAATTTGAAAACGCAAGTAAACTAAATCTGAACTGTACAAGTACTGGAAAAAAACAGGACTGAAGGAATTTGGCACTTTAGGCGTGGCCTAATCTGTATATTTCCTTGCATTTACTATGCGTTAACAGATTGTGTACGGAATGAACAGTAGTTTACACGCAAGTGCAGAACAATGAAATCACAATAAAGGACTGGAGATTACTTAAATAAATCAGATAAAATTGCTGGATTTCACATAATGAAAAACACGTTTTAGAGAAACACAGTGCCATGACAGATGCGCCCCTTTCCTAATCCTAGTTTCAAAAGATATTGCTTATATACATTTCTTTTTACCAGGAGCTACGACACGGGAGTCATTTTAACAAGAGAAAATCTTACTAGTCATGAAGCAATGTTTTGTGAAATTTCATCACAAGTTTTTGCCTTCCAGCATCACTTGGGGCTCCTGGAGGATTTTAACTTTATAATAAAACAGGTGTAAAACTGAACTAAAACTGTGCATCCTAATATCAAGAGGACCTATTCTTTTATGAAGGCTAAGGTTTGGCAACTCACCATTATAAAGAGTTTCTAGCCAAACTATAGACCAGTCCCAGGTAACTGGTTAAAAAAAATCAGAGAGAGTGACACCAATCAATGCTCGGATTTGAATCAATAGGAGCTTTGACAAAACTGGAAAACTGGATTCTTTTTCTCCTTTGAAAAATGCAGTTTGTCAAGTAATAGACAAAATCCAGAAACCTCTGCAACGTCCTCTGTTAAATTAAAGAAAATGCAGAAAGACATTTCACTTTCCACACTGTTTTTAGAATTTACCTCAAAAAACAGGATAATACACATTATGGCAACTGACCAGCCACAGTTTTCATAAAGTTCTAAAGTTAATAACTAATCACTGTTAAGACAGAAATTTAAGGGAAGGGGTGAAATCATTCAGGTGTTATTAGGAAAGATAGAAATACAGCCTGGGAGTGGGATACAATGAAAGTGGAGTTTAAAAACAGGGTAAAAATAAACAAAATTTAGAGGGACCGAGAAAGGTTTTGGAGTTTGATTTTGACAAACTTTTGAAGAGTTGGGACTACAAACCTATAAGGTTACTGCAGAATAAAGGGAAGCTTAAGATGTGAAACTGCGAGTGCAAAGAGAAAATTAGGGACTACCTGGATAATGTGCACACATTTAGAAAGATTGCTGTTAAGCAACTCTGATAACTCCATAGCACAAAAGCTTTTAGCACAAGACTCTGGCAACAGAAAGTAAAAAAAAGTTTGTCGCCAAGCTTAGGGATCCTATATCAAGGAAAATAACCAGAGAACCCGCCAAGCTTAGGGATCCAATATCAAGGAAAATAACCAGAGAACCTGCCACAGTATTAGAAATATTTCAGAAATTTTATGAAAATCAGTATAAATCAGATAAATATGGAAATCAAGAAAAAGCACAAATTGAACTATTTAGGGAAGATTTAAATATGTCAGAGTTAGAGGTAGACGAGGCTCAGTTATTAACAGGATCGAAGAGATAAGTTAAAAATGGTGATGTATAACCAATCTATAAGAAAGTATCCAGGAATAGATGGCATTCCTCTGGAAGTTTGGAAGCTAGGACGGAAGAAAGTAATAAAAGATCTGAAAGGTTTTGTTTAATGGTGTTTTAAAAACAGGAGAAGCACCAACATCGTGGAATAAAGCTGTGGTGGCTGTAATACCTAAAAATGTAAGACCCATCAGATCCAACTTCATATAGGCCCATTTTGATTCTAAACCACGATTATAAAGTGATTATGTCCATAATGGCTAAAAGAATGACAAAGGTGTTGCCAAAACACGTACGTATTGATAAATGCAGTTTTGAAGACTAGAGGCAAACATTTTGACATTAATAAAACAATGACGATCCAGAGGGAAGTAAAATGCAAGAACACCACTACTACTGGTGCGCGTTTTGATGCAGGGAAAGCATTCAGAGTAAGCTAGGATTTTATGAGTAGGGGAATGGAAGCATTTGCATTCCCTGACACAGCAAGATTAATTAGGATATACGAGGGATCAGTCAAAAATTATAGTAGGGGATGGTTAGTCTGAAAAGTTTTGTCTGAACAGAGGAACCAGACAAGGGTATCCCCTCTTTCTCCTTTGTGTTATATTTAGAAACATTTGCAAAGAAACTAAGGGACTCCTAAATTTTAAGATACAATTGGTATAGTACTAGAGAAAAGTTGGCTTTATTTGCAGATATTTTATACCGGATAAAAACAGAAGAAAAGGATTTCAGTGTTGTGGAACATTCTGAGAAGTTTCAAATCTTTTCAGGATATTAAACTAATGAAGATAACGGCTATAGCTGTAAACTATGTACCCAGACACAAACTGATTCAGCAATACCCACAGTTATGGGGCATGATAAAATTAAGTACCTAGGAATATAGGTTAAAAGGATTCCGTTATACTAGCCAAGGATATATTGGACGAGACTAAAGATTCAATAGAAAAACTGAGGAATTGGAATTTTCTTGTTTATGGATAGCAAGATACAAGTGAAAAAATTTTTAGTCCCTGACGTTTTATACAGGATTCAGGCATATTTCTATCAGAGGAGATGTTGTAGATCGCAATTAAACAGTTGAAGGATTTTATCTGGGAGGAGAAAGAGGGCAATAGTCAAGTGGGATAAATAGATCCTTCCAATAGAACAAAGTGGATTAGGATTATTGGATTTGAAGCAATTTTAGAGCTACAGAGCTAAGGCTCCCATATATACAGCACAAGCCAAACGTTATAAATCAAAGTGGAAAAGATGATGAAGCGAGGGGGCTATGGCTCAAGAAATAAGTATCTGCATCCCAAATCCCACTTCTCCTTAAGGAGAACAACCACACAGATTATATTCATAAAGTAGCAGTAAGCATTCTAACAACGAAGCCAATGTGGGAACGGAGAAAGGAGATTCTGCCAATAAGAATGACTGCAATTGGGAGTACAGAGAATAGGCAAGAGGAGGAAGGAATTTATGGAAAAACGTAGCAAAGGAGCCAACATCTATAGACACAAATTAAAAGAGGCCAAGAATGCATCTGGACTGCAGGCTAGAGACTGCCTTCTTTATAAAGGCTTGATAAAGTGGAGGCAAGGGACAAGGGAGTCCAAGTGAAAGACCAGCACCAGTAGAGATTTTAGGTGAATCTAGAAAAGAAACTGTGTAGGTCGTATAAAATATTACACAACAACTATAGGAATCAGTCACAGAATGTTAGAAAAAATTGGGACGAGAGACTAGATAAGCAATTCAAGGATGCAATGACAGGATATACGTGTGGCTCTCAAAGTTGCAAAGTTTATAAGATTTAGGATTTTTGCTTGGAAGTGTTTGCATCGGTATTTTTATATCCCAAGAATACTAATTTTTCCACAGGTAGATTGCAAATACTTTTGGGGAGTTTAATGAGGTGGTAAGCTTTAAAAAGTCCCTACAGACTATCAGAAATACTGTGTGAGCAAACTGGTATAACTAATGAAATTATTTTTTTGAGCTGGGATACAGAATCTGAATTGCCGAGACATAGTAAGACTTTGCCAAGTTTAAGTCTGTTGGCTGCAAAAACAAAAGTGCTTACTAGAAATGAAAAAGTCTAAATCAACTGTAACAGAAAAAAGAACCAGAATTGGGACCTTTAAAAAAGAACAGGTACAAATTACACGGAAAGAATGGGAATTGTAAGAACAATACATGCAGAATCTTTTGGAAGAGGAACGAGGTTTAAGGGAAAGGCAGGAACTGAGTGAACTATGTAATGCTGGATTGACAATGACCGTAAAGATTATATGGGATATAGGTTTGTAAATGAGAAAGTCAACTGTGTGATTGCCTATATCATTGTGATAATTCAGTAAAGATAAGAAAATTGTATATTAAATGGAACTAAACTTTTAAGCTCCTACTAGGAGCAGACATCAGCCACCTTCTTCACTATCCCATTATATAATTCGTATCAGTAAAACCTCTTGCCCAACTAATTTACTGAAGCAGATGTACTGCAAAATATACGGTGCAACTGTGCTCAGACTGTCAAATGTGACAAAATCCACCAATTACTGTAGCAATAACAGCCCATTCCAAGTTGGAAGGTACCCCTACCCATAGATCTTTATATGCACACATACTTTGAGGCAAGTCTCCAAACTGGATCTCCAGGAAAGAGGATTACAGTAAAACTATTTTGTTTGTACACATCAACTGAACCATGAGCATATTTCAAGAAGCTTTGAGCCTCAAGAGCACAGAAGTTCACTTCATGACAGTTAAAACATTTTTGATTTTTTTGAGTTGTTATACTACAGTAAAGTAGAAGGTTTCCCAACTCGTCAGTTGTACAAAGTAGTAAAGAACATTAGTTTAGTGAAAATGTGCAGCAACTAAACATGGATTCACAATGTACAATACACGCCTTTCCAGAAACTAACAGTTCATCTCTGGTACTGGTTTACACCTCTACTGGGTAATCAAACCACAACCACACATCCTTCTACTTCCATGTAGAAAGTGGGATAAACCCCCAACAGACACCAGCACAGTAAGATTGAGTAATACAGTGAAGTAGGGGCAGAGTGGCTGACCCACCTTGGGGGGGATGGAAAAGGGTCAGGGAGAAAACAGAGCACCTCCAGAGGAGATTGTGCACCTTGAATCTAAAAGTACACATCTGGCTACATGATACACCAGAGGCAGTGCAGAAACATGCATCAATGCACATATATATGTTGTGTCAACATACACACCAGCAATTGTACACTACCGCAAACCTGTATGGAAGGGACAAAGAATAACCTCACACCTCCCAAAACCCAAGGTGGTAGATTTGGGCCAATCTAGTATTAGGCAAACTTTGATGGTCAAACTGGAAATGGAAAAATACCTTTAAATCAAACCACATTTAGTCCCAAGAGATGGATATTATTACATACATTCAGCAGTTCTCATACAATCACTTGTGCAAATAAACAATTTTTTTTAAAGTGTCTTCATTTACAGTCTTCGATTCATAACATATAATTTGAGTAAATTTGTATCAGAACTGAATTCTACAGAGCATCTCCACAGTGTATCAATATTCTGCACAGCTTGCCATTGTCACTAACAGTTTTCTTCTCAGCATCACTGTTTTTGCACAAATTCTTCCTTGTGGGTGCCATCACAGTATGGTGGAGTTTTGGTCTGCTTGCATCCACAAAGCAACACTGTTTTGGACTCATCTGCTATAAACCGCACAGGAACAAAACCTGGGGCACACTTCTTGTGGGATCCATCGCAAAAAGGCTAAGAGAGAAAGAGCAAAGAAATAATGGTAATGGATTTCACTGCCTTGTAACTCGGCAACAGCCACAGTGACATTATCTTGGCATACTTGTATGCAAACAGTTAAATAAAACAAAGGAAAAAAAAACAATGTACATATTCCAGGACTGCCACATTCATACTCCACCAGCTTAAAGATTCAGCTGCTGAGGCTACAAGTGGCCCTATATCAAAAACATCATATGTAGCTAAACAGCACCACTATGTACAAGTGTGGCCAGAACTACAGCAAACATTAAATCAAAATTCCTGTGATACAATCTGTGCTAAGTCACAAGTGCAAATCTGAAAACAAATGGAAACAATAAATGTGTCGAATACAAAGTTTTCTGCTGAATTTGTTAAAGCTAGTTTACCTGAAAAATCAGTAGTGGTAACAGCCATTTTATATCTTTGAAATGAAAAATAGGTGTACAAAACAGTGGTGCGACCAGTACGTTTGTATGGTAGGCAGTGAAGGCAAAACAGTTGAGAAAGCTAGAGGTATTGAGATGAAGTTGGCAGTGCAGTGGTGCAGCGGTTAGTGTTGTTGCCTCACAGCAAGAGTTTCTCTGGTTCGATTCTCACCTGCAGTGCCTTCTGTGCATAGTCTGCATGTTCTCCCTGTGTTCGTGTGGGTTTCCTCAGGGTGCTCCTGTTTCCTCCCACTTTCCAAAGACATTTGTCTGAAGTACTTCTCCCCAGGACTCTGCTGAAAATGGGCTCTATTCCAGTCAGACTTTCCTGGTACACAAATGTTAAATAACGTGCCTGAGATTGGAGGGGGTAAACAAATGTTAAATAACGTGCCTGAGATTGGAGGGCAGGATGAACACTATGGGAAAGATGAACTGATTAGGACAAAACAGAAGCCAATTAGCTCCATCTGCAGAAAAGTTCAAACAGAAAAGATTGCCGTGATCTGGACACATGCAGAAAAGCAAAAGACAAACTGGTGATGACTTGGGAGATACAGGAAGGTGGCAAGAGAAAATGAGGATGATCAGTAGAGATGGATGGATTGTGTGAGACAAAACCTGACAGCATCAGTTATGATTACCAAAATAGTAAGTGTGGCACTGAATCAAGACATGGAGCCACTGATGGCGACATCCCAACCCCATGCAGAAAACAGGAAAACCTGGATTTATAACCAAGAAAAATTAAGTTTAATGGCCCAATCTGATAAAATTGGGCAGAGTCAACCACTAGCGTGGTCAGTGTCCTTCACGTATGCCATAACTGCAGCAGCAGTTGTGAAGCACTACACTAGTTACAGACTAAGTTCAGCTTGCATTGTTAGAATGCCAGTTGCTGCGCTGGCTGTACCAATCCATAATACAGTGCACTGCATGGCAGCACAAAACTTAACACCATATCCTCTATATGACAGGGGTCCAATAACTATACATGCAGATGCCACGTCTCAACCTCTTTTTCCATCACACCACAAGTCATGTTTGTTGACTCAAGGGAAGATCTCTAAATTTATTTCCACTACGATGTCAGACAGCAGCCACTAGTTTTATTTTGTAAAGTCTATATCCTCCCCTTTGTGATTAGGGAGCAGAGTGAGGAAGTTCTAAAACATTCCCTTCCAGCTGCACAGCAACTCGACCACACATGCTCTTCATCCCACACCACTTTTTCAAAACATACACAGCAACACAATTCTTGCAGGGCCAAATGACGTCCTAACAGTCTACCACTCAAGTTTAGTTCCCCCTGATCTCTGCCTGCAGGTAATTGAGAAATGAGACTTGGTCATTAATGGATGACAGCCTTCAAAGTGGGTACATGGACACATGCACTTGCATGGAAAAGGTGTTGTGGGCTGGGCTACACCTCTCTAGTCAGGGGTGGGGTTAGGCCATTAAAAATATCCTCCACTGCCTGGATGCTGGTGTGTGCACAAATCAGCCTCATGGCTTGTCTATCGGATGACACCCACCACAACCCTGGACAGCTCTTGCCCTGGCATTAGGGCAATGGAGTTCCACAATTTAGCAAGCATGCACAACTGTAAAAAACTGTCACAAATTTCCGCACAGTGCAGAGCCTGAGGTCACTAAATTCATCCCAGATACTCCCAAACATTTTCACAGAGAACAGCCTGGGGTTACTACATTCAACCCAAATAATGCTGAAGGTCTGCCACAAGGGAAAATTTTCACTTAAAATGTCTTTGTACAGTGCAAGTAATTTTAATATGAAAAACCTTGCTGTGTTAATTTCATCTAATCAAATATGTGCCTGGCCGTGCTGGAAATTAGTTTAACATCCTATCCCCAACAGAGTTGCCCTTGCACCCTAAGGACAACTTACTATGTTTGCCACTGTCCTCTCTCTTGACCAATAGATTACATTCTATATGCCAGTTGCTTGGTCTTCCTGGCTAACAGGTTTCTACATTCAGGAAATGAAAGAACCTTCTCTACTTTTTATCTCTCTGCTAATTGCTTTGTATTTGACTACCAACACTAAATATCTTCTACCCTGCAACATATTTTTTCCTTCTTGATCCCTACTTCCCCACTAAATTTGCCTTAAACCCAGCATAAACTACTTTGAAATTACACCTCCTGGCTATAACATCACCTATACTGACTGTACGAAGAGGAAAAGCTGTGGCATTGTTTTAACATTTTCCTCAGCTACCACATTTCCCCTTACAACAAACTCAGAACCAAAATTCAATTGAGCACAGTATCTTATAACTTTTCTGAAATTAAACAATGCTAAACAAATATGTACTGTTCCTTATATCCTTCCCGAGGACAATACAGCTATACTGGATATCCATTGACACTGGATATCCATAATAATTCCACAAGAAATATTGCAAGTTGGTGTAAATGTCAATTGGTTGGACAAACTACCACACATTTAGCGTGAACTTACTTGGCTTCACACAACTAATTAATAGTCCCACACATTATAGAAAGACATCAAATTCCCTTTAGAATGGATGCAAGCATCAGACCCTTGTAAATACAACACCTCAATCAGGTACAATGCCAGATTAGTATCAGTGATCCTCTGCCTATCTATACAACCAGACATTCAATACATCCACTTAAACATGTTTATAAAACTCAGCCTTTCCAAGTTTAACCAAGAAATGTTCATTACCATCATTTATTAACTGGAACTTCCTGAAATTCCTCCCCTTGGATGATGCTGTAAATTAAGTACAACTTGACTAAAAGGAAGAGACTAAACACAAATAATGCAATATGGTTATCCAAAAGAGTAGAATGCTAATGCAGGACAGAGAAAAGGCATGGAAAGAATGTAAAAAATATAAAACATTACAATAACTCAAACTTTAGAATGCTTCACAACTGTACTAAAGCAAATTAGTGAAAACAAAAAAATATACTACAACAACTCGTAAAAAGAGTAAACACAGCACTAACAAAATGACAGCCATAAAAACTAAATACTGCATCCTGGCCATAAATTCAACCCTAACCCCACTCCCAACAACTTGTCACTTGAAACCATGATGCAATTCAGTTCTTATTTCAGGATTCCCCAGCATCTAACCCTAACAATGCCCAGCAATGACGCATTACCACATCTACTTTCACCTTCAAACATGTGCCCACATCCTATATAAAACTCCTCAAACACAAATCATGTGCTACTTCAGCCAATGACCTTCCAAGCAGATACATTAAGTAGCCAATAGCACTGTCAACCTATTATAAGGATTGAGACAGGGTAAATTCAGGAATCCTACATTCCCTCTCTGGAAAAAAAGCAAACATTATTCCGGTGCTCTAAGGAACAAACTTAACAGACATTGCTAACTTTAGACCTATAACAATTTTATCCCCAATCTCCAAAATACGTGAAATATTTAGCAACTGTTTTTGAATACAATCTCCTGCAAGAACTACTCCTATGCCCTACACAACATGGCTTCCATTCTTCCCATAGTACTAAAACTGCACTTCTATATAGGTACGGTCAATAAAGCTAGTGATAATGGCAAGCTATTTTTCCCTCATTTCTAGACTTGTCTAAAGCCTTCGACAATTTGTCACAGCAAAATTCTACTTCATATATCCTCATTGGGGCTCTCTCAGCCTGCCCTTCTATGGTTCAAAAGCTGCCTATCCAGGAGGTATCCATCCGTAAAATGCCACTCCACATTGTCTCCATACCTCCCAGTCACCACCGGTGTACCACAAGGGTCTAATTTTGGTCTTGTCCCCACATTCTCACCAACACCCTCCACACACTCGCATAAGACTTCCCGAATACAGCATGCAGAGAATTCCACACTTATTTGCACATCTGTCAACAGGGCACACCTCCAAAAAGTTGCACACAAAGCTTTAACAGCAACTGAAACCTGACCAACTCAACTCATGCTCAACCCCAAGAATTTACTACTACTTTATTCTCCAAATTCCTGAAAAAACTAAACTTAAAAGTCCACAATTGAATTCACTTCTCATAGCAAATTATTAGTGGTTGATGGTGGATGATAATTTCACATTTGACTTGCATATACAAAATTGCAAAAGAAAAGCTCATAAAAAACTAGGGATGCTTTATGCCGCCAAAAACTCTCACCGATGCAACTAAAACTACACTTGCCACCATTTATCTCCTCCTCGCACTTCTTTATGGTGCTCCCATCCTTACTAACCTTCAGGCTTCACACAAATTAAAACTTGAACAATGCTATAAACAAAGTTGCTAAATTTGCAGCAAATACCCCTTTCAAAACCCACCACTGTATAGCATTAAAAAGGCTACCTTGGTTACAACTATCCCATCAACTAACACATGCACATCTTACCTATATAATTATCCAGAATCCATCTGCTTTGTCCAGCACTAAATATTCTACGCTATTAACCAATACAACACCAATGAAGCTCATAAAAACAGAACACATAGTTCCCAGTGGGAGGCTTCCACTGCTTAGCATTAAAAAGGCTACATTGGTTACAACTATCCCATCAACTAACACATGCACATCTTACCACCTATAAAATTATCCAGAATCCATCTGCTTGTCCAGTACTAAATATTCTACGCAAGTATTAACCAATACAACACCAATGAAGCTCATAAAAACAGAACACACAGTTCCCAATGGGAGGCTTCCACTGTTTTAATAAGTTGTTCCATAACAATACAGTTAACAGGGAGTAAAAATAATAAGGGACTAGGTGCTTTCGTCCTACCTAGGACTTCTTCAGGCTCTTTGCTGTACAAAATTGCTTAATGTTAATTTTTTTTTCGCTGTTGCTGTATTGTTGTGAACTTACTAAACCAATGGAAGCTTTCCAGTGAGAACTCTGTGTTCCGATTCTAAGCAACCATGTTTCTAGTTGGTCAATATGATCCAATGATCAAAGACTCCAGTCTGTCTACAAACCTAATCATATCTGATGGGCATTGTCTATACTCGTTGTGGTTTTCCATTTGGTACATCAGAAGCCTTCACGGCAAAGCCCTGGTAAGTTAGTACTTGATGCTACCACCTACACTTGACTTAGTTAATCTGTTAGCAGATGTTTCACCCCTCTATCTGCCCAAAGGCCCATTCGACATTGCTGATACTTGTCCTGCAACTCACACCTCCATAGATCAAGTGTTAAAGGCCCAATCCAAGACAAACAGCTTCCATGGGACCTGATATTCTGTACTCTGCTCCATCTTCAGCAAGAACTAGCTTCGCCACTGAGCACCCTATTCAGTCTCAGCCTAAGTACAGGCTTTATTCCAGCAGAGTGGAGAACTGCCATTGTCATCCCCTTATACAAAGGTGTTGCCACTACTAACCTGAAAAGTCTGATGTGTAAAGCCATGGAGTGTATTCTGGATCTCAAACAAGGACATTTGCAATCTCCAAGCACTTGACCCCACCCAGTTCGGAATAGTCAAGGGCAGATCTTGCCTGTTGAACCTGGTTGACTTCGAGACCATCACCAAGGCCCTGGATGAGGAAAAGTCAGTACATACAGCTTACCTTAACTTGGCCAAGGCCTTTGACACACTCCCCCAATCAGGCATCATCGAAAAGCTAACATAGCTTGGCGCAAATCCCAGTCTCATCAGGTGGGTGGCCAACTGGCTCACCAATAGGATCCACAAGGTCAAAATAGGTCCCTCCATCTCTGACAGCAGACCTGTCACTAGTGGTGTTCCCTAGGGATCTGTCCTGGGACCCCTACTGTTTTGTCATCTACTTCTTGGAGGTCCAGGCAAAGACAAAAGGCCTGTGGCTGACCCAAATTTGCAGATGACTAAGTTGGGTGCGGTCACCGACTCCCCCAAAAGATGTTAACATCCTGCAAGAGGGTCTCACAGCAACAAATGGCCTTAAGTTAAACAAAAAATATATCCTCATACCATTTGGCAAAAACATGGCCCCTACTGATCAACAGCAACCTGTGGTGACAGACCTGGGTACTCAGGTTGGCAACAATCTCACATTCAACCATCATGTAGCAGCAGTGGTCAGAGAAGCCTTTTACTTGGTTCATCTCATAAGTAAAAGGAGATTACTTCTCTGTACTCCACCCTCATTAGGCTAATTCAGTAGAATGCCCCGTTTGGTATATACCTCTCCAAACAACCTACACTAACTGGAAAGGCCACAGAAATACCTCACAAAGAGAATCCACAGCCTCCAACACCTGTCCTATGTGGACAGGCTCAAATCACTATTACTCTACTCGGTATTGTACAGATTGCTGAGAGGTGATCTGTGTCTTACCTACAAGGCAATATCGTACACTGCCCTACTAGAGATGCTCCATATCCATAAGTTTAACTCCTCGCGCATTACCCCTTCGATACCCCTTCGAAAGGCCTAAATCTAATATGAGACATCAACATCACCAGATCATGAAACCTAAACCTTCCACCATCTCATTTCAGTCTCAGACACATTGGTACATCATTTCTTCTGCATTAATAACCTACAGAACTCCATAATATATACTCCCTTTACCATAAAACCCTGAAAATATGCTCTGTTCTACTTCATTTCTACCTTTAGTTGAACAAGCTAAACTTAAAACTGTGTAGTACAATTTGGATATGTAAGAACTGATTAAAGGACTTTACCACCAACAATATGCACAAAGACATGCAGCCCTGTGTGATGCCTCATCACTGGCCCAGTAATCAAGAAGCCTCAGTCCTCACCACTTGCAACGGTGGGGAACATTCACACTGGAAGGATGACAAGTACACACACAGTAAAGTGCAATTTCCCTTAAGAGCACGCAAAGGCCACAGTCAGTCTGGGGCTGGCTTCTCCCTCTTTCTCCAGATCCCCAATAAGACTCCCCACTGGCACAGCTATAGGGGAAAAGATCTCAGTTGAGTGGCGAAACCAAGACCTTCAGCACCCTCTGTCCAACCAGTGCTTCGTGTCCATGCCCAAGTAGCTGGCACGCACACACACACACACACACACACACACACACACACACACACACCTGGGAAAGGCTGACACAGGTTTACTAGCTATGGCCCCCTTTGCCCAGATTATAAGGTAGTTTGGACTGCCACCAGCCACTCATTATCAGCTACTTTACAGTCTTAAAGGGTGTCCAATCTCACTGTGTAATGTAACTAGCAATCCAAATGGTAGTTTGACCAAGAGCAAGGCTATTAGGAGTGGCCAGATATGTTGTACGCTAACAGATTAAATATCTCTAGACACACCAACAACACTGCAGGACAGTCTCAAATACAGAAAACTAAACTAATAATTACTATATTCCTTACCGAATCTAAAAGAAATTCCCATACCCTAGCTAACTTACTTACAGAGCCAGGCAAGACACGTGATAAGTGGGCTTTCCCCAACTGATGCTGCCACATCAAAGACAAAATACACTCTCTTTCTCAGAGTTCTTAAATTAATATCTCAAATATTGTTGCTGGGATACTTGCAGGATGACACACTTTTGTCATCTGACTATCCCAGGTGAAAATCCCCATTGATAAAAACTGCCAGCATTTAGCATTTCCCTGTGAAAAATACAAATCTCTCTCAGATCTCTGTAGCTGCTGGACGACATAAAACAATAAAACAAGACAATGAAGAAGGCTCCCTAGTTTTCTACATCCCGTCTCCTTGCTGCATTGAAACCATCTCTTTTATTATGTGGATACCTTCTATGTTCCACTTACCAATGTTAAAAATATATACATTTACACATCTACAGTAGTGTAGATACATTTCTGTTCTCTTCCAGTAGGGTACACTGTGGATACATCTTTTAAGCTCATTACCGTACAGACCCTGTTCAACACACAATTCTGTACCAGACGTTTAGCATATGAATCATGTTGATATTCACAAATGACATTTACAAAATTCCAAACAGCTGTGCTACCTTGTAGTTATCACTGACCTTCCTTACCACCTTGAGGAGTCTCTCCCAGGCTGCCCGCAGCTTGTTGCGTCTGACAGACATGAAAACCATTACCTGCTGCCCCACAGCATACTCTTTAGCTCAAGCATTCCTGTCATACCAAACCTTTTTCTGCTGTTGGGCTTCTGCCAGGTTCTCCTGGACCAAGCCTATAAGCTCCCTAAGCCTTGTCCTGAGGTTTAAGACATATGCCACAACAGACTCATTGTGGGATTCACACATCCTCCCACTCATTTTGAATCAAATCTAGGAGGTCCTCTCACACTACGCCCATACAGCAACTCAAAGGGTGAAAAACCTCTGGATTCCTGGGGCACCTCTCTGTAAGCAAAGAGATGGGGAAAATATTTGTCCCATTCCCTCTTAAACTGGTTTGTGAATGCCTGCAGCATGGTCTTGAGTGTAGAGTTTAAACTCTCAACCACACCATTAGTCTGGGAATGGTAGGGGTCGTCTATAGGTGCTTCACCCCACAGTACCTCCACAGACAAGCCAGCAGGTCTGACATGAAATCGGCACCTCTTGTCAGTCAGTATTTCTTTTGGGGAAAAATATCTTGCTGAAAATCTCTAACAAAGCATTTGCCACCTTTTCTGCCTCAATGGAGGGCAGAGCCATTGCCTCAGGGCATCTGGTAGCATAATCTACCACCACCAGGATATACCTTTTCCCTGTGGAACTGGAGTACCCAGAGGCCCCACAATAACCATAGCTACCCTCTGTAATGGCTCCTCAATTGCAAGCAACTGCATCAAAAGGAGCAGTCACCTAGCCTCATGCCTTGCCTATCTTTGGCACTGCTCACAGGTCCTGCAGTACCTGGTTACATCTGTGGAAATCCCAGGCCAATAAAAGTTCTGCATAATATGTCTCTTGGTACGCTTTATGCCCATATGACCTGCAAAAGGAATATCATGGGCTATGGCTAGAAGGGCCAGATGGCATGCTCTGGGCACTACCAACTGCTGTATGTTTTCACCCTCTAGCCCTTCCTCAGGGGTCCACTCTCTATACAGTAACCCTTTACCCCAGTATACAGATTCCCCATTCTCTTGAGAACCAGGTGCCTCACTAGCTACCTTCCTCAGGCCTTGTAATGTAGGGTCTGAGAGCTGAGCTCATCTCAGCTCTTTGCACCCCTTCCCAGATCCCCTTCCACAGGAAGTCCGGTATTCTCTGGTAGTGGTGCCTCACTGTTAGCCTGGGTACTACTACTTCCCTCTGCCCAAGGGAACATCAGTACTCACAAGCAGCTATGGCTCACCTTCAGTCTCACTGCTATAGGGTAGCTGCCTCTGTGAAGTAACCACCTCACCAGTCCTGGCTGCAAGTGTGCAGTCTGTTTAGGTCTCCCATACGCTACTAGACCCACATGCTAGTCTCCAAGCCTGCAGGTCACTGCACACACACAAGGTACTGCATAATCACAATCATTCCCTATCAGGACATCTGCAGGGACATCCTCAAACACATCTACTTGCTTGCTTCCTTTTCCACCCTCTCAGTCAAGGTGAACCCTAGCCAAAGTTAATTGGAGTGGGGTCCCTCCTAAAGCTCTGACTGGATTAGACTGCCCAAGAAAGTAGTGCTCCTCTAACCACTGCAGGCTTCACAATGGTTAGGTCACAGGCTCGCTTTCTCTCTTAGCAGTGGCC
Organism: Protopterus annectens; assembly: GCF_019279795.1. Lineage (NCBI taxonomy): Eukaryota > Metazoa > Chordata > Ceratodontiformes > Protopteridae > Protopterus > Protopterus annectens. Next base: position 1,247,080,163 of record NC_056747.1, on the reverse strand, counting down.
TCTTTCCCCATTTACTAAAACAAGTTAAAATCCCTTGTGGTAGTTTGGTATCCTTGCCATCTCCAGACACCTTACAGCTGGCATTCTGTCATTCCCACTTACTGGATCTCCCCACCTTGCCTCCATGGACATCTATATAATACATGGCCCCACTGGTTGCATTTAAAACATTTAACCCTTGGCCCTGGATGTGAACCTGGACTCTTGGCTGTCCCTCATACTGGTGGACTCTGTTGGGGTGGTCTAGGCTGCTCACCATGGATTCCCTTAGACCCATGAGCAGAACTGGGTATCCCTTTCCTGTGCAGTGATGCCCTGCTTGCTAGGTATAGGTCTCCCTTCTTCCCCAACTGCAGTACTGCATTGCCCATCTGCTAACCAGATGCTCATGTCCTCAGGCAAAGTGCTAAGGGCTTGTTCCCTCACCAAAAGGTCTGCCAGCCCTTCAAAAGTGGTGACCTGACACCCACTCAGCCACCTATGAAAATAAGTGCTTAGTTCAGCAATATAATCACACACATTTTCCTTGCTTCTATGCTCACAAAACGTTTTCTTTTAATCTTCAGGTGTTAAACTTAAAACACACTAAAAACAGTTTCTAACATTATTATAATTTAAGCAATCAGTATCAGACAATTTAGAAATAGCAGTTAGAGCTTTACCATGGAGTAAGGGCATCTCAAACTGTACCCAGAGTCCTTGGTGAACATTATACTGTTTACATACCCTTTCAAACATATGAATGAAAAACATAGGAATGAAACTATCAAAATTATTCCCCACTGTAAATTGTGGAAGAAATTTACTGAATCTTTACTTCTGGGGTTCGGGTTACTCCCTTCCCCATTACCTCCATGACCCTGGTGAAGAATCAGCATCTCCTCATGTTGTGTCCGCCTCTCATTGGCTTCCAGATGTCTCAGTCTCTCCGCTGATTCTAGTGCCATCTGTTTCTCCTTTTTTTCAGCCTCCAAATGCCGGAGTTTCTCTGCTGATTCTAGCTCTAACAGTTTGGCCTCCAGTTCAAGTCTCTAACTCCAGATGGATTTTTAAGTCCTCTGTGGAATAGCAGAGGCCAGTCTGATAGTCCTTCTGGTTGCTGGTCTGTGATGCAGCTCTGCCCAAGGCTGCAATCACTTCTTTAGTCAGGTTGGCATGCACCAGTCCTTTAGCATGGCACATCTGGCTCCTTGTCAGCTTGCCATACTCCTCTGCTGACATCCTTGCCTGCCCTCCCTTTCTAAGCTAACAAAAATAAATAAATAAAAATTGTGAAATATGAAACTCTGAAATGTTCACCATATGGCTGATTGAGAGTACAAACACCTTCAGTGACCACTGTTTACAGGCTCACCACTGGCAACAGTGGGGAATGTACCGAGGATGACAAGTACATGCACAGTAAAGTGCAATTTTCCTTAAGAGCACACAGAGACCACAGCCAGTCTGGGGCTGGTTTCTCCCTCTTTCTCCAGACCCCCAATAAAAGACTCCCCATTGGCACAGCTATAGGGTTGAGATCTCAGCCGAGTGGCCAATCCAAGACCTCCAGCACCCTCTCTGTCCAACCAGTGGTTCATGTCCCTGCACAAGTAGCTAACACACACACACCACAACACACACCACAACACACCTGGGAAAGGCTGGCAGAATTTTACTAGCTATGCCCCCTTTTGCCCAGACAATAAGGTAGTTTGGACTGCAACCAGACACTCCTTATCAGCTACTTTAAAGCCCTTAGCAAAGGGTGTCCAATCTCACTGTGTAATGTTACTATTAATCCAAATGGTAGTTTGACCAAGAGCAAGACTATCAGGAATGGCCTGTACAGTGTCAAACAGATAGACAAGTTCTCCAAGAGCTTAAATATCTCTAGACAAACCAGCCGCAATTGAAAAGTTTAAAGATATTGAATAATAATTAATAAAAAAGACGATACTAAATAGGTCTTCACAGGGATTTCAGAATTCAAAATCACAGGAAATATTTAAAACGTTGCAAGACAGTTTCAAATAAATACAAAAAACATCTAAACTAATCTTTACTATACTCCTTACCGAATCTAAGAGAAATTACTGTACCTTAGTTTAAGTTACTTACAGAGGCAGGCAAGACAGATGTGATGAGTGGGTTTTCCCAGCTGATGCTGCCAGGTCAAATTCAACATACAAAATACTCTCTCACCGAGTTCTTAAAATTAATAAGATCTCAAATATTGTTGCTGGGATACTTTCTGGATGACATCACTTTTGTCATTCGACTATCCCAGGTGAAAACCCCCCATTGCTAGTAACTGCCAGCATTTAGCATCTTCCTGCTAAAAATACATATCTCTCAGAACTTTGCAGCTGCTGGAAGACATAAAACAATAAAACACTTAAGACAATGCAAAAACAAAACAATGTTATGTGCCTCACCAAAGTCCAGTCAAATAAACCATAGTAAATATCCAAAAACCAATAAGACTGGACACTGCTCGAATACCAACTCCTTCTGTTTATTAAAAATAGACATACAAGTGATGAGCGCTTTCGGGCCTTTGCCCTTCATCAGATAAAGCATCTCCCAAAACCAAACATTTTAAAACAAATACAAACCAATAGAAAATCAGTAAAAATCAGTAAAAAACCCGCCTGTTCTTAAGGGCAGGTCTCATAGGAATGACTTCATTAAGCCCAGGACTCCTGTGTGCCATTAACTCAATTATCCATTTAGATTCAGCTAGCTCTGTTAACTATTTAATGTCTCCCTCTTTTGTTCAACTTCACATTCACTATCACTTTAAACTTGAAGCTATGTGTAGGATGAGCTACCAAGTGTCTATATAATGCATTGCGTGTGTCTCCATTTCTAATCGAAGAGAGGTGCTGCAAGACCCTAACTTTAAACATACAGTTGGTCTTGCCCACATAAAACTTGTGCAGGATTGACACTCAGCCAAATAAACCACATCAGTGGTTCTACAAGTTGCTCTCCCTTTCAAATCAAACAATCTTCCAGTCACTGGATGTACAAAAACACCCCTACTATCTACATAAGCACACGCCTTGCATAGCCCACATGGAAAAGTGCCCTGTTTAGTGATGGCCAGATTATCCATACTGGTCTTTGTCTTATCCCTACAAAGTAAATCTTTCAAGTTTTATTTCTTTTATATCTAAAAACGGTTTATCACCTAGCATACCCTTCAAACTTACATCACTAGTCAAAATGTTCCAATTCCTCTGATCAGTGCACAAACATCACCTATATTACTGCCATAAGTTAGTGTCAACCTAGAATCATGTCCACTGGCCCTGTCATGTTGTGAGCTTGTGCCTGTATCAACGGTTCTCAGCCATGGTTTATACCTATCCTTCCTATAATTTCTGCCAAACTCCATCCTGTTGTTCACCAATTTCCTATCATAACCCCTGGTATGAAAACAGTCCTTCAGGTTCCCCAACTCTTGCTCGAAGCATGCATCATCATTGCTGATTCTACAAATCCTAGCAACCTGTCCCTGCACTATATTAGGAAATATGTGTCGAGGGTGCATGCTATCAAAAGAAAGCAAGGTATTCTTCCAGCAGTCTTTTCTATACAAACTGGATGAAAAGCCATTTTCTGTCAACTGTACCCTGACATCCAAAAAGTCAATCTGTGTGCGTGAGCTGTTAACAGTGAACCTCAAAAATGATGTGGTGGTATGTAGGTAGGAGACGAAATCAGCTAAAGAGTTGTCGTCCCCATCCCAAAGAATAAAAATATCGTCCACAAAACGCTTATACATCTTGATATGACCTTTCCATGACATGTTATTCAATACCATACTCCTCTCCCAGAAGGACAAAACAAGATTAGCATAGGTGTGGCACAGGGGGTGCCCATGGCTATCCCCTGTGCCTGCCTATATGCTTGATTCACACCTATAAAGACATTATTATTCAGTACCAAACCAAGCAAACCTCCTATGGTATCTATCTTCAGTGTAGTGACGCCTAACTCCTGCAAAAGTTCAGAAATGGCTCGTATCCCATAATCATTGCCTATGACAGTAAACAGGCTCTGAATGTCCATAGTTACCATAAGTAATCCACCATCAAACTGATCCAATTCATAGGTCCCTAGGTATTTCAAAAAGTGTCCTGTATCTAAAAGCACACTATCCAATCTGACTAGGTATGGCCTTAACTCAGTCTCCAACCAAATCGAAATGTTTTCTGTCACCCAACCCAAATCGAAATGTTTTCTGTCACCCAACCTCTGCCAGACACTATGGGTCTGAGGGGTGGGTCAGTTTCTGATTTATGTATTTTTGGTAGAGCTTTGAATATAGGTGTCACTGGCTTCTCTATCATAAGGAATTTAAACAAATCTTCACTAATCAATTTACTATCCAAAAACAGCCGTAAATTGTTGTGTACTCTATCTATAATCCCTTTCACACCTAAAGGATTAATTGGGGTATACGTATCAACATTCTGTAACAATCCTAACAACTTACTTTCATACCAGGAGGTGTCCAGTATCACTACAGCACCCCCCTTGTCAGTCATTTTGATAGTGATATCTGCATTATTCCCAAGATCATATAGAGCTTGTCTCTGTGTGGGACTCAAATTATAAAATCTACCGTGTGTCCCCTCCTGAAAATAGCACATCAGATCTTGTTCACAAGCATTAATGAATAAATTCATAGCGGGTGAGAAAGGGGGGACAAAACCGCTAGGCTGCCTTAGCATGGTAATACTCGGGTTATCCCCTCCAAAAATCTGTTTCAAGACTAAGCTACGACAAAAAACCATAAGGTCCATAATGATGTCATTATATACACAGGCCCTACTGGGCTAGTTTTAGAAATCATGTCTCCTTGCTGCATTGAAATCATCTCTTTTACTACGTGGTTATAAAACAATTTAATTTCAACTATTTTCCTGAAGTTTTGCAAGTTAACCTTCTATGTTCTAGTTTCGGCTGTAAAAACCATATTGCATTTTAATACATTTGTAAAACAGGCATATGAATCATGTTGATATTCACAAATGACATATGATTTACAAAATTCCAGACAACTGTGCTGGAAGTATCTGCCTGTTTCACACTTCTATATAAATCATATTAATATTCACAAATGACAACTATTTACAAAATTTCAGATAGCTAGGCTGACAATATTTCCTTTTGTGATAGCCTGTACTACAAACATTCTATGAACCATACTTATTTTCACAGCATGGCTCAACAGTTGGCTGCAGACACCATTATAAACCTTTACAGATTCTAAAATATCATCCATTTTTTTAACCAAATGTCACTGTACTCCAAGGAAAAAACACACACACACACACACACACACACACACACACACACACACACACACACACACACACAATCTGTTTTGTCCTGCCTTAAGGACCTTCCAGGTCATGGATGGAAAGGGTCTTTACACTAGTTTGCTTACGCCATTAATATAAATGGGTGAATGAATCAAACTAGCTCCACGGAGTACAGATGTAAAACCCAACTAGCACCGAGGTTTGGTTAGCACATCCTTGGACAGAGGAACTGGCAAGGAGGTAAGTAAGAGGTTGCTGCCAGCTCATCTATCTTGTGGTACAGAAGGTAGACTGACCCAAGAAATCCATTGCTGCAGCAGCCTCTAGTAGAAGCTAGGGCTTTCTTGGGGGTGCAGCCAACGTCTAAAGGGAGATAGGATGAGGGAGGTCCAGCTACAGAGAGGAGAAGAATGAAAAACTTCCTCACCTCTGGTCAGGTCTAGTGTTGTAAGACCAATTAGAGGGGTCCAAGGATTACCACACAAAAGGAAAAAGGCTCAAAATAAATAAATACAGTCAAGAGTGAAATGTTATGTAGCCACAGAGAGAACCAAACTTAATATGTGAAGTTTTATCACCTATGAACTTATGCGCTTCAGTTTCTTCACTAGCTAGATCCTTCCTTCCTCTGACCCAAGTGACCTTGAAAGACAAGACGGGAAAAGGGAGCACCCATAACTAACTTGAAATGGCTGAAAAGACTGCTGTACACAACTCTTTCTTGCTAATGACATCAATCTTGCCAATGACATCAAAAGGCTGAGGGATTTATGCAAGACACTTAACCGGGGCAGGACGTGCAACACAGCTATATTTAACTTTATGAACACTACCTTCTTTTAACACAAGTTAAAGCTAGTAGGTAGGCTTTACTCAAGTCCAAAATGTTCAAGTACAGCCACTGTCCAGTTCTACTGCCTCTCAGAATTAGGAGGCAGACCAAGTAGTACGCACTTCAAATGGGCTTTCTTACTGAAGGTCACTACTTTTCCCCTACATGAATGTAAATCAAGCCTTGAAACTGCTTAATTTTACATAATTTGAAACAATAGAATAATCTGGCAACCAGAGTTAGCTGCCCATGGCTTACAGCCCTGAACACCAATTTAACAGCAGGGATCTTGCCTGCAGAGCTGTAAAACAAATAGGATTCCCAGTGGCGGTTATTTGGGCATAGTTTCCCTGCTGTATCACTTGGGCAGGGAAACTAAAAGTACAGATTAAGTAGAACTACATTTTATTTAATCTCCGACAACCTAATTAAATCCTAGTAAATTAATCCTGAAGAGAAAAATTCTAAAAAATGGGACAACTAAGAATTCAGAGTACCTACTACACTCAAAGGTAGTGTCTTCAGGAGACAAGTGCAGCATCTCAAAGAAGAAAATAATAGAGAATATCCAGACTCCGTGTATCCAGAAGTCAGGATTGAAGCTTAGTCAAAACAGGAGGCAGCAGAAACCACTGTGCTAATGGTACGGTAAAGATGTTGCAAACATATACACCAGTGTAAAACTGCACACTGTATGAAATCCAAGTACAAGATACATTTGTACTGGATTCAAAGGACACTCCTATGAATGTAAACTACCCAACTAAAGTAAATGAGCAAACACATCCCCTCAAAAAATGCAGGGGCCAGATAAGTACAACTTTTTCACACATACTCCTCCCCCCTCTTGCTTAAATATATGTAATCCACAACTGCAGTCATGTGGAAAACAGAAAACACATTAACAGGGCAAAGATCATACCTGCAGTAGAACAGCCAACAGCCAGGGAAGCTATGACCGACTATCCGATATGGACCATATGCAAGAAGACCAAATTATATGACACAGTTTATGTAAACAGCACAGGGACGTTATCTAAACGCCTGTGGATTACTCTTGATAATCAAGCCAACTGTCCATTAAACCTACTTCTCATAGTGTCTCACAGCCACAAACAGGAGTCTGCAGTACAAGGAAGTTTAGGAGAATACAGATCACAGCTGCTATGAACAGTCTTGCATCCTATGGCTTCATTAAGTGAAATGGAAACCATAAACTGCTCATTTACGTTTAGTCTTATTCCCCTCCAAAAGGGGGACCACCCAACATTAATGATTAACTGCTCGTGCAAAGAAAGGAGAAACATTAACATTGCTCTATGCGCTTGTGCAAAACATTCTATATGGCATTAATTGCATCAGGGCTGCATATTTCAGCATGAAGGCTCTAACAGCTAGAAACATTTTTCATTACCTGGAACAATTTTCCCAATTAATGAATACTATGACATTCAGATCTGAATGAAGCAGACAGGAAATAAGCAAGCAAACAAAAAATAAAGTAAAGTAGTGTTACAGTATGAAGGCAAGTGTCCATCTAAAGGACCTGCCACCTAAACCAATATCACCAGCTGAATAGTACCTTCACTTCTGCATACCTGATCCACCACACCTCCTGCCTAAACCTACTGGAATCTCCTAGCATTCAACCTAACACCATACTTATGGCTGACTTCAACTACTCCTCCATAAAATGGGAGGCTTATCATACGAGATTACTAGGCTAATGGCTCTAGGGCCCTTGCAAGCCTAGCCAAGAGTTTACCCCAAAAAATGAAACTTCAATCAGCACCCTTCGCCCCTGTCAATCATGGACACAGGTGAACTCCTGGGACAAATTTGTGGTTACCCATCCACTCATCACAGTTGCGCTTTGAAGAGTCAGTTACGTACTTTGCTTGATGTGTATAGGGAGTCTATTCCACAGACGGGGGCAGCCTCTGGGAGGTAAACCTGTCTCGCCAGCAGGTTTTGTTAATGTCACATATTAGATTTAAGCCTTTCGACTGGGTACTATGCGAAGAGTTAAGACTTACGGATATGGAACATCTCTGGTGGAGCAGGGTCTGAGACTGTCTTGTAGGCAAGATGGATCACATCTGAGCAATCTGTACGATACAGAGTAGAATGATGGTGATTTGAGCCTATCCACATAGGACAGGTATTGGAGGCCATGCATTCTCTTTGTGAGTTATTTCTGTGGCCTTTCCAGTTGGTGCAGATGTTTGGAGAGGTACATACCAAACAGGGAGTTGTACTAAATTATTGGCCTAATGAGGGAGGAGTACAGAGGTAATAACCTTTTTCTGAATGCAATCCCTTTACTTATGAGATTGGGTGAAGATGGGTGAAAAATAGGGTTACATGTTGAACTGAAAACAGTGCACTCTACTGACCAAGTAAAGCATGTTGTGACCCTTTGATGTAAACACTGCTCCGGCCAGTCTAGATAGGCCAGAGTTAACTACCAGAATTTGCATGCATAAATGTCCTTAATGGCTTTGCTTCCTGACCTGGTGTGATATTACTAAAGAATGTAGCCTGTTAGCCTGGGAACCCCAGGAAAGTGTGAAGAATGATGTAATGTGAATCAGGACTGTAATATCAATTTAAACACAGAGAATCAGAGAGCATTAAGCATTTTTGTCTTGACCATCCAACTCAGCACCGCCTTTGTTGTATATACAAGCTTATCTTAGACTTGTGTTTTCTCTTAGAAATAGCTAGAAACTAGACAAATTAGACTAAGTATATTTCTGTGATGTCAGAACTGTACTACTGAATTATTTTAAGTATTTCTCTGTGATCCCTGAACTCTTTGACTAGCTCTGTGTAGTGAAAAGTATCGTCTTGCATTTTTAATTAATTTATTATTAAATATTTTTAAACCCTTTTAACTGTGGCCGTTTTGTGTAGAGATAATTTAAGCTCTACAGTACACCATGTATATAGTGATCCTGTAGCAAGTCTCTCTAATAAGCCTAGACTGTTTAGTCACACTTACCAGTTGGATAATATTGCACAGTAATAATTGGACACCCTTTTAAGGGCCTTTGAGTACCTGATAAATATTAGTGGGTGGTGGCAGCTGATACTACCGTATAGTCTGGGGAAAAGGGGGCATAGCTGGAGAACCTGTGCCAGCCTTCCCAAGGAGTGTCTGCGTGGTTGTATAAACTCTTCTCAAAGTGTGTGTGTGTGTCAGCTACTTGGGCAGGGACACGAAGCACTGGTTGGACACAGTACTGGAGGTTTTAGCTTGCCCATTAGGCTGAGATCTGGACCCTACAGCTGTGCCAGTGGGTGGTCTTATTGGGGACCTGGACAGCAAGGGAGCGACAAGCCCCAGACTGACTGATCTCCGATTGCTCTTAAGGGAAATTGCACTTTACTGTATACTGGTTATCCTTTTCTCCTATAGGGGACGTCCCTCACTGGTGTTAGTGGTGAGGATTGAGGCTCCTTGACTGCTGGGCCAGGGCACGGGCGTCATAAGATGACCCAGGTAAAAGGCTTTTCTGTCCACTACCGCTACATGATGGTGAAATGTGAGATTGTGCTCAACTTGTGTACCCAGGTCTCTCACCACAGGTTGTGTGCTGAGGGAGCTGCCATTAATGTGGTAATCAGTAGGGGCAGTGTTTTTGCTGAATGGTATGATTTTTTTGCATTTAACTTAAGGCCACGACTTTGGCACCTGTTATTTGTTGCTGTGAGACCACCTTAAAGTATGTTAACATCATTTGGGGGAGTCAATGACAGCACCCAACTTACAGTCGTCTGCAAACATGGTCAGCCACAGGCCTTTTTTCTTTGCCTGGACTTCCGAGAAGTAGATGCCAAACAATAGGGGTCCCAGGACAAATCCCTGGGGGGACAGTGACAGGTCTGCTGTCGGAGGTGGTGGCACTTATTTTTGGCCTTGTGGGTCCTATAGGTATGCCAGTTGGCCACCCTCTGATGAGACAGGGATTTACACCAAGTTGCTTTAGCTTTTCAAGGATGCCTGAGAGGGGGATTGTATCAAAGGCTTTGGCCAAGTCAAGGTAAGCTGTATATACGGGACTTTGTCATCCAGTGCCTTGGTGACAGTCTCAAAAACGTCAACCAGGTTCTTATTGCTGATATTATATGACCCACAATTCACTTGCTCAAACATTTTTGGACTTTGTCAAAGCAAATACCCTGGAACAACTAGTTGGCTCCCAAAATAGAGGCACAAATATCCTAGACCTGGTAAACATGGGGGATGCCACTCCCTCCCATGCATCAACTCCTTCCTGGAAAGATCTGATCACAAAATGATCTCCTTTAGTATTAAAACTAACTTTGAAGCCCCATCAAACTTCAGATCTGTTACGAACTTTTGCCAAGACCAATTACCTCAATCTAAGTGACAGCTTATTAAGCTTCCAAATCGCCCCAAATATGGATGACACTGAAGCCTACTCTGTGCTATGCATAAAAAGCACAACCACATTCATAGTTGTACGGAGGAGGCAGTACCTGTCTGAGTAAAGCCTATGGCTACTGGCAAAACTAAACTAACCTGGTGGACTCCTAGCATAAGTAGGCTATTCAAAAGGAAAGAATCCTCTCCAGTGCCAAGAAGGAACAGACAAAACAGTGTAAAAAGACTCTCACCAGTCTAAAACAAATTAGGGAGCTGATCAAATTTGGCAAAGCAAACTATGAAGCAAAGGCGCCTCTCAGGTCAAAGATAACCATAAGGCTGCTTAGCAATGTGAAGAATCAACCATGAATGGCATCACTTACATCCAGCCTGAAACTATAACAAACCTGCTGACCAAAAAGTTCACTTCAAACTTCTCCCCTCCCATCTCCTTCTACCACACCCAAAGAAATACCCACAACCATCCTACCAGTCTTGAGGGAAAAGGTTCTTATTGCACTTACTAAAGCCAAAAACACAGCCTCTATGGGTCCCAACAACATTCCAGGATGCTCCTTAAATAGCTTTAAACAGGATCCACCAGGACCACTAGAAATCCTCTAACCACAGCCTCCAGATGGGTTTTGTCCCAGAGGAATGGAGGACTGCAACAGTTGTCCCTCTGTACAAGGGGGGGGGGGGCATCAACTAACCCAGGGAACTACAGACCCATAAGCTTGACCAGTCTTATCTGCAATGCCATGGACAGAATCATGGACCTGATCAATGACATAGGAACTCTCCAAACAATCGACTAGACACAATTTGGCTTTGTCAAAGGGAGGTCTTGCATGCCCAAACTGGTGGACTTCAAGAAAAGTCACCAGGACAATGGTTGACAGCAAAACAGTACACACCACTTACCTAGATCTGCCAAAGCTTTTGACACAATCCCCACTCCAGGATCATATACAAGCCTACAGTGTTAGGCATAAACCCCTACATCGTCAGATGAATGGCCAACTGGCTGACTGACAGGACACATGTTGTTGTCCAGACAAGTAGCTCCACGTGTGGATTCGGCCTTACCCTTAATTTAGTACAATGTTCCCTTCTGCATGTACTTAGCCAGGCACTTACACCAACTGGAGCAGCCCCAGAGGTTTCTCGCTAAAAATACAATAGCAAGAATCACATGTCTTATGCAAACAAACTAAATGCCCTATCCCTTTATTCTGTCTCATATTTACTGACAGGTGACTTGTGTCTGAACTACAAGCCACTCTCTGATCCAGCCCTGACGAAAATATTACATACTTGCAAGAAAAATTATACCAGAGTTATGCATTTCAGGGACCTGAACCTTATTTGTGACTAACAGAACTTGCTGGAGAGACAGATTTCCATCTCAAAGGCTACCTCATCCAAACCCAGTCTCTCACTTTCTTCAAAAAGAATTTGGATAAATGGATGGGGAATCAAATTCGCTCCTGGGGTACTGCGCATGTCTCTTACTGATAAAGGCAGTCTGTAAAATGACAAAGGGCTCCAACCCCCAAAGACTCACTACCCTGACACTGCCCCATCCCATATCTGGGGAATTACAATATAATATTGTCATATCCTGGGTATTACTGGCTAGGCTTGTAAAGGCTCGTGCCATTAGCCTAGTAATCACCTATGAACTTTATTAACTTACTCATCTTAAACTGCAGCTCACCACACCATTATTGCTCAAGTCCCTATGCATAAACTAGTCCCAACTTTCATCTTACCTGCATCTATTAGCTTCCCTAACTATTACTGCTCACCTCTCCACCACTTCCACTCCTACTTTAACTTACCTAGTCCACGTAGGCATATATTTGGTCCATGTAGGCATATATTTGGTATTGTGTTGGATTGCCTTTGCTTACTCATAAAAGTTTGTTATTTGTATGCTGTACATTGTTTTGTTACACTAGGATGTAACTCTGGATGAACCTGTAATTGGTCACTTAGGATGCAACTCTGGATGAACATGTAATTGGTCACTGTTTGGATTAGTGTCCTACCTAGGTAAAATAAATACATACCTATATAAATAAAATTACACAGAAGCTAGGTTTTAAGGAACTTGTTAAAAGGCAAAAAACAGTGGCAGAAAGTGATTAAACCACACCAGAGCATTCATTCCAAATGCTTACGATTTTTTCTCCCTAGATGCAGTGTATAAGGCACAAGTCTGACCAGCCCCATATGCAAAGCCATAGAAAGACTTATCATGGAACTAATTAATAAGGACATAGCAAAGCTCCAAACACCGGACCCATCTCAGTTTGGATTCATCAAGGGCAGGTCACACTTACTTATCCAGGCGGATTTTTGAAAAGGTCACCAAAGCAATGGATGAAGGCAAATGGTATGCACTACATACCTTGGCCTGGCCAAAGCTTAACAATTCCTCACTCGGGCATACGCTAAATAAACTGGCACTAAATCTCAGTTACACGCTGGATTACCAAATGAGACAGGCAAGACAGGAAATCAAAATGGGAGACTGGTAGAGACCAGTCACCAGTGGAGTCCCATAAGGTTCTGTGCTGGGACTTCCCCTGTTTGGCATCTACTTTTCTAAAATAGAAGACAATATCAAATGGCTTTGGCTGACTAAACTTTTAAAGAATTGCAAGCTAGGAGCAATTATTGAATCTCTAAATGTTGTGGCCATCCTGCAGGAAGGAGGTTTGCCCTAAACAAATAACCGGGGACAGAATAATGACTAAAACTAATTGCCAAAAAAATGTTATTGTATATTTTGGGAAGTCATCCACCCTGGGAAACTACCAAATTGACAATACACCCTTAAGAGTTGACCCAGTTGTTCAGGACTTGGGAATGTATGTGGACAGTGACCTAACTTTTGATCAACCAACACGTGTTCACTATCATAAGACTAGTCCTCCTATTATGTGCAGCTTATAAACAAAGGAACTGTGTCTAGATCTAAGTATGTCCTTGCCCCCCTTTATTCAGCCCTTAGTAGGCCAATCATTGAATACAAAGGCCAATCATTAACTACAAAGCATGTATCTATCTAGACACATGCAACAACTGGAACGTCCACAGAGATACCTTGCTAAAAAGGATACAAGGCCTAAATAATACATCCTAAAGAAACCACTTCAAAGCCCTTTCACTATAGTTGGTATTGTACAGACTGCTAAGAGGTGCCCTGTGGCTGGCATATAAGCCATCCTCTGAGCCAACCCGATGAACCAACTGCACATCAGCAATCAAATGGTACAGAAATACTCGGGGCAGGGGTCCTAAACCTTTCTGTATCAACAGAACAGTTTTGAAAAGCAGGCATATCTCACAGAGGATAACATTGCTCTGGAACAGATTGCCTATCCATATAAAACAAAGCCCATACCAGTCTACATTCAAGTGCAACTTGGATTTATATGTGGGTAATAGAAAATTTAGCCCAGGATTGTCCCATCTGCTATTAATGATGGGGGCAGCTCCTAAATGCTCTACCCAATTTGTGGGCCCCCTCAAATCATCTATGATACGATCCAAATTACATTAAATTACAAACCATGGAGTTGGTAAGACCAATCTAAAACCAAACAGGATAGGTTATTCAACCACCAAAAGAGACATTATTTAAGCTTAAGATGTCCTGCAGCCAGGATACTACTCAACTATAAAACTATAAAAAGGTGCTTTATCAATAATATTTGTACTCAGTATTTAGGTGCATTTATTCCCCCTGACCCATACCAGCTTAGGGCACTTGGAAGGAGAGTTATAACCACAGATCTTTGCTATCATCAGGCAGAGGTTAGGAAATTCTGTTTGCTGCAAAAACTCATCACTAGCTGGAAAGCACAAGGACTCGTACACAACAGCAGTCTTGACTGCACCTACAATTCCTACCCAGAACAATGTGTTCACCTTAGTACACTCACTTTCCTCACATTCACACTTCCAGAGCTGCAGTATGGGCTTCATCTGAAGTGCATCTCTTCTATCAGGACTCTGCCAATGCTTTTCCTCCTGGGATGATTGACCCAGCATCACATCTCAACTCATCCCTCACTGGCAGACTCCTCCAATGCCAGAATCTGTAGTCAAACCTGGTATTTGGTGTGTAGACAATTTCATATCCTGGTCATTTGGTGTGTGTAGAAAGGGTCACAACCTCTACACTGTGGAGCTGCAGTTTAAACTTTTCACATGTTCCTCAAGAAGGGTAAGGGTCACACTAGCTGAACCACTGCTGACTTCACATGAGCACCATATGCACTGAAGCTGTGAACAATAGGAGACCGAGAACAACTGCATGCATGCTGGCTGGATAAAAAAGTAACAAAGTACTGCATTTATAACGCCATGATTAGGAAGAACTTTAAGACTAAACCTCTGTACAGCTGCAAATCAACACAAAGCAGACTCTGCATTTCCTTATGTCTGAAACTGACTATCCTTATGTCATCATATGTACATGCAAAATAGGACGACGTGACACAACCTGACAACTTATTGTTGCACTATTTGTTTTACAGAAACTGGACTAATCTGTTAAAGTCCTATAAAAACAAAAACTAAAACAGATAGCACACTTGCCTCTACTGCTAGAAGATCAGAAGGCTAAGGTTTATCACATTAGTGGGATTAATTTTCCTGCTGCATTCCTAAGTGTGCTGCTCTCAGGCCGAGACATTAAAATGAGGCTGAATCTGTCCGAGTTGGTGGTAGCTCAGGTGGATATAAAAGATCCCAAGGCAGTGATGGAAGTTCTCCTGTGCAGTGGCCTAATTTCCCCTAGTCAATATCACTGCCAATGCAGGTCTCACCTGAAAAAGTGGCCATTGGCCTTCTGGGACTAACCTGGTCAAAGAGTCAAAAAAACTTACAGCACATGAAAACAATAAGAGCCAACTTTGGGGGGGGGGGTCCAGTTTAAAGAATGCAGTGTCCTGTCAGGCATACAGTACAGGCAATATTAAATTAAATGGAAAGACTGACGTACCTGTTTTTCACTTAACCCACATGAACACCATGAGTATTTCTTTTCTGCCTCCAGAGTAACCTTAAATGGATGTTTGGCTGCTATTTTTGGCACAGTAGTAGTTCCATAGCTGCAAAAGGCAGGTAGCTGCAGAAAGAAAAGTAAGCAGATGACACCATTCAGTGATGGACTATTACAGTTCACACAGTACTGTGGAGCTCCCTATAAAAAGCACCCAAACAGTGATGGAGCAAGCTAGGCTGGCTGACAGTTCCCTGCTAAACTGCACTAGGGAATTAACGAAATTACCATATTACTAATACCAATAAAGGTAAACCAACCAAGAGTTTTCCAATATATGCCAACAATAAAAAACACTTGGGGAATATACATCAGTGGCCAAATGCCCCCTAGTCAGAATTAATACCACCTTGGATCGTCCTTGAAAAGAGGCCACTGGCCAAACGAGTCCAGCCTGGTCAAAGTGTAAATAAAATTAAAAAATTTAATCACTGATTTCAGTTTTCAGTTATACTGCAAATTCTAAATATTAATCAAAATGTGAAAAGGTCTAAAACTAGTACTGCAGAAGGAAAGCAGCCAACAAGCTTCATTCTGGGTTTGATTCCCTAAACCTCCCACTGTTTCACTGTAATCAAGCTCATTGATTCTGTAATCAGACCCGCACACACCAAATGACAGCAACCTGAAGTTCCACTGATATGCCTATTAGCTGTGCAAGGTGTCAGTGTGTGTGGTCCCTAGTGCTGTTCCTTCTGTTTGTGGGAATTTGAAGGAAGGGCAATTTTCACCTCTGCTCATTGGGTTGTAAGTAGAGTTTGAATATACTGTTTTCTGGAGCTGAACACTACAGATGTGGAGGAGAACATTTTCTCTTTATCCCAGTGTTTGCCTCTTCTCTGCAGAGAGTCAAGTAAATGGGTTTGCCCCCACCCCAGCAAAAAAGCTTTAAGTGTGGCTCCCCCAGCATCACCTCCAGAGGAGATAGTTGTGGCAGTGTAACCTAGCCAGTTAGATTTTTAATTCAATGCCATTTTCTTCAGTTCATCACAGATACTCTATCCACATGCATGATATGGACTCACCAAACCAATGTTTATGGACATCTCTGAAAAGAAACTACTGAATAAAACAAAATCCTAATTTATCTGACAGCAAATCAAGCAACGTATTGTTAACAGGAACTAGAAGGTGAACTTCCTGGAGAGACAAAACTAGTGTTGGCTAAGTTAACTTCAAAAACAACCCTTGCATCTTTTATTTGAACCTAGACTTTGTTTAATTAAGGGACTGGATGTTTGAGAGCAAAAGCGTGAGTAATTGGAAAGGGGTCTCCCTGATTGTACTTTCAATGTTTACCCAGGCTTTCTTTAAAAGCACTCATTTCTATTTAACTCTAGGTTTCCTTTATTTCTGGGAATGATGTGCAAGTGTGCTTTCATGTGTGTGCACGGAAAGGGGTCCCTCTCCTCTTTTCACGGCAAACCCAAATTACAGGATCTCAATCATTTAGCAATTGTGAACAGACTAAAGCAGCAATACTTGTCATTTTTATGTCACATTTGTATTATTACAGGATAAAAGTCCTTTGTACTATCCCCTAAATTTATATTTTAACTCAAGAGGTCAAACTACCTTTGGGAAAAGAACTTGCAGCTTATAAAAAAAATAAATAAATAAACAAATGAATAAAAATCCACCAGCACCACCTTAAAAATAAAAAAACGACAAGAAATTTTGGATATTGCCCTAACTTAATGGGGCAAAAGGGTAAGGCAAAAAGCAGCTAAAACACTACCAGACTATAGACTGCACACAGCACTGTCAAAAGTAGTGTAGGCCAACAGTATGACAGCCTCCACCATATCTTTTCTGAACCACTTAGGAATTGCTCAACAGCATTACTACTGAATAAAAATACAGTTTACATCAAAAGTTGTGTTTTAAGAAGGGCTGCTTTCCTCTCACCCAATCACTATATCCATTAAAAAACATGTCAAATATCTTACCCCAAGGGGAGAAAAAAGATGCATACTGAAAATCTTAAACATTACATTATGGTTTGTCTGACAGTTTCTAAATGATTTTTTTTTCTTTGCCATGTATGGGGTTACTATCTGTTCCTATTTACACAGTACAATAGCTAATTGAGCAGTTCTGTCCTGTGAAAATGTGACATGTCCTGATATGTTAGGGCAAAGCTATTTCCTAAGCTTTTTTTTTTTTTTTTTAAATATTTGCTAAAACAATTAGATTGCATACTGTATGAAACAGCTCAACTTCTAGAAGAATGAGCTTTTATCTTTGTACTGCAAAATTTTACTTATTTTTATGGAAATGTCTCACTTTGGGTATTAGGAAGCAAACCTAGTCATGCGTGGAAAAGTACAAAATGTGAATTCTGACAGAGTCTAATCTACAGTTAATCAAATGTCATTGTTCAACATTTGATTTCGAATGACCTTTTTATCTGCCATGCACAGAAAAATGTGAAAAGAAAGGTAATGTACTCTGGAATAAATATTACACTTTTCTGAAAAACAATTTTACAACTTTTCAGATCACTTGGTTTTATTGACAGCCTGTGTCACATTTACTTTAGTAAAAAAAAAAAAATAGTACTAGAACTGAGACTTGTCCACTCAATGTTTATATTTTGCTATCTTTTCTTCAGGCAAAACCTATCACTTCCCCGATGGAATTTGGAGAAAACTACACATTAAAAAGTAGTCCCATGCACATATAAGCACTATGGAGACTTCCATTATCTGTTGTGGTCTCAAACTCTGGAATAATGATTTTTTTTTTACTCAAATGGATTCATCTATGCCAGTTTTTTTCAGAAAAACATGTTCAACTACATAAGCACTAATTCTGAAATTACTTGACATACTAACACTCACTCCATGGATTTACTATGCTTGCTTCTATCAATAGTGCTACTCGATTAACTCTCTAGCTCTTTCTCCACTTTGTAATTGTCTCTAGTGTGTTCTCCACAGATTACATTACGGCTGTATTTTGTGATGTAGATTAAACACCTTATAAATTAAGCTTCTCAGTTACCATCATTTTGCACAGGCTCTCTGAACTACCAATCTGCACTCTCTTTCACCTCAGGCGTCTCATAAGCATTCACTCAAAACAACTGAACACTCGTATATTTGATGTTACTCTAAAATTCTGTCCTCATGAACCAATATCTTCTTTCACTAATCACTAGGTTACAGAGTATGCAGTGCAACTGTATCAAACGCGTGTGTTATTAGTGATTTGTGATGCCTCCTTGGTAGCTTCTACTCACAATGAACTTTCTACAGATTCACAAGGAGGAAAGCATTTGACGCAAACGGATTACTTAACTAGGAAACAGATATTCACTCAAGGCTGCGTTCTACGTGAACTGCAGAACGAACTGGCAGCCCACCTAAGTACCATTTTTAATCATAACCTCACCTCAGGCTATATGCCCACTGAATGGCACACAGTGACGGTTATCCCACTCCACACAGGGGGAGCTACCACAGATCCCGGAAATTACGCCCCATTAGCCTGACGAGCCTGGTCTGCACGGCTATGGAACATATCATGGAACTTATAAACAAAGACATTGGTAATCTCCAAACTCTGGACCCTACCCAGTTCGGGTTTGTAAAAGGCAGATCATGTCTCCTAAACCTGATACTTATTTGAAGCAGTCACCAAAGCCGTAGATGAGGGTAAGGTGGTTCACACAGCCTATCTAGATCTCACCAAGGCTTTCGACACCATCCCCCACTTAAACTAGGTATAAATCCCTATGTCACAAGATGGGTTGTCAACTGGCTCACTGACAGAACCCACACTGTGAAAGTAACAGACTCCAAATCCAACTTCAGACCAGTGACAAGTGGAGTACCACAGGGTTCAATCCTGGGTCCTCTCCTGTTTGGTATCTACTTCTCTGAAGTACAGGCTAACACGGAAGGTCTTTGGCTAATGAAGTTCGCAGATGACTGCAAACTAGGAGCCATAATTAAAACTCCAAAAGATGTGGACATCCTACAAAAGAGCCTTGCTGAGACAGATGCCTGGTGTCAAAGCCATGGCCTCAAGCTCAATGCTAAAAAGTGCATTGTCATCCCTTTTGGTAAAAACTCTGTACCCATGAACTACCACATAGGCGGTAGTCTACTTAACACAGACAGTGTGATGGACACAGGTGGGCAGTACTCTCTCCTTTGATAATCACATTGCCGCAGTAGTCAGGAAATCCTTCTACGTGGCACACCTCATCACAAAAGGTTTCTCATCCAAGAAAAAAAAAAAAAAAAGGTCATTGTTCCCCTCTACTCGTCACTCATTAGACCCATTATAGAGTACAGCGCCCCTTTTAGTATGTACCTCAAGACAATGACAACAACAACTGGAAAGGCTGCAGAAATACCTTACAAAGAGGACTACCGGCCTCAAACAGATGCCCTACGCACAGGGTCTCAAAAACCTGCAGCTTTACTCCGTTGCATATTGCCTACTCAGAGGCGATCTCTGCCTAACAGGCAAAGCTATGTCAAACCCAGAGCTGTTGGACATGCTCCACTTAAAAAAAATCCCAATCCCTCAGAGTTACATGCTCTAGGGACAAAAACCTTGTCACCACAATAAACAGAACATGCTGTAGGGATATATTCCTGTCCCAGAGACTTCCCATACTCTGGAACAAACTACCTATCTCTATCAAACAAAGCTCCTCATTAGCCCTCTACAAGACAAATCTTGATGATTGGATGGGAGATAGGAAATTCACCCCGGGGATCACTTCTGTGGCACTGCTCGACAGTGGCACAGGAAAATAATTTTCTTGGGTGGCGAAAACCAAGGTACCTTTTGGCTAGGCTTATATAGGCCCTATCCATAGGAGTATGTTTTTTATACTTTATTGAATGAAAACAGTATAATGTCAAGTCGTGTATTTCAATAATTCAGCAAACAGATATTTGTCAAATAATCTTCCAATATTGTGTAAAAATGCATACAAGGTAAAACTGTGTATAGTGATTAATAAAATCTCTTTCTTTCAAGGCTCACTCAGGATTTGCCCAGAATCGTCATAGCTTATATTTCTTGTTCACACACTGGTAATGGAAAAAAAAAACATATTATAGGAATACCCATCTCTGCTAAACAATCAAATACAAATTAAAACAAAAATAAAAATAATTAAAAACTTGGTACTCCCCTCTGAAAAAGCCGCTGCTCCAACTATTCAACTAACTGCAACTTATGCACACTTCCTTACATCTATATTTTACCTCCGAGATCATGCAAATTCCAAAATTGTGGCAAGACATTCTGTGCAGTAACAGAAAAACATTTCTTCTTTCACTTATTTTGGTGCCTGCCCTACTTCTGACAGATATTTTAATGGTTAAGTATGAGTCTAGGATTTCTAAACAGCAGTATACCATTGCAAATAAACAGAAATACGGTACATTTGTTGGAGTTTACTACACATACAAATCATCTTCTGAAACACCCTAAAACTGCAGACCAGGGTCATACGAAAATACAAGTGGACTTCAATACAGCACACTCAAGACATAACAAGAAGTTAATACTTAACCCTAACAAACAGGGTAATCATGCTGTATAACACTACACAAAATGCTTAGATTATAAAGGCTCAAACAAACAAATCCCATATGCCCAATTTCCAAATAAACCATACTGGATTTCTGTCACCTGCAGATAGGTGAGAAACTAGAGTTGGTGTGCTCACCTCTAGTTATAACATGCCCTCCCTTTATTTGGCATTAAATTCATTCCATAATACTGGAAGAAAGATATCACATCATTATAGTCGATTTGCATAAAGGGCCAGGTGGCTGCCTATTACAGCCCCAACCAACTTGCCTTTGAACATCCTAACTTTTAAGTTATATCTTCATTACAGTTGCTTATTTCATGTTAAGCTAGAAACTCATCATCCTTTGATAATCTACTGCAGAGCTTCAATTCGTTTTCTTTAAAAGAAAGGGCACAGACATAAATAGCCAAGAACAAATTCTCAAAGTGAAAGGATACTTTTTCATTAGTAGCTAGAAAGTTGTTGGCATAAGACAGCCAGAATATTCTACACTTACTGATGACCAATGAGTTTTAACTATAATGGCTGGAATTATACAATTACTTTAACCCCCACAACCGTGAAAAAAAATCACATTTTAAGGGACACAACAAAATACCAAGATTAGGATGGTCTGCATATATGCTCCGCAATTTTATCCAGCTGCCTCAGTTTTATGCCTGTCACTGCAACCTAGACTTTTCTTACCAGCAACTTTCCCGTTACACTGCGGCACCAAAGCTGTACAACTGCCGCTATTTTCACAGTGCAACGTACTAGTACCCACACTGCCATACTGCAAGGATTCAAACCACCCTACAGAGCACCGTAGCAGTCGTTATCCTCTTAAAAAAAAAACAAGGACAGCATGGTACAATTAATTATAAGCTGCAGGAAATACAGTCCGACTGGCAATTAGATACCGGCAAGTGCGTTCCGTTGTGTATAGCAACACAGCATTCTGGTATACAAATCGTGTGTGCACAATAATTTAAATTGACCCCCTTCAAAAAAAAAAAAAAAAAAAAAAATAGATAATTGCCTTTCCTGATTTTACAGAACGTCCCTGGTACCTGATTTTGTCTATATTTTCGGCCTGTGAGTAGTAAACTTTTTTCCAGTAAGTCAGTGAGGATTATAGTCGATCAGTAGTGCCAGATAGTAGAGTTTCATACTTCTTATTTTTCATATATATCCATATTGATACAAATCCTATTGTTCTATTTACTTTTAAAGTGAATCTGAATAATAAACAATTGTCCCTGATTTTTGGGCATTTGTCACCCCATTATTTGTGGCTTTGGCCCCAGTTGTTGAGCAACGATGAGAGCTGTGCTTAGCTGTGCAGTCTTCAGAAGTGCAAAGTACAGTCATATACTACCATCTAATGCAGGAATTAATAATGCCCTGTGAAGTTGGTAGTTATGACAAGAACTGCTGATTAGCCAGGTAAAACTTAAGATCAAATGCTCATGGCAGTCAATGGCAAATCTCAGTCTCCCAATTCTCCATATGACAGTGCTCTTATTGCACACAATTAATGCACATTTTTTTTTAGTTTTTTTTCTTTCTTTAACCAATCATGTGATCTCTGGACATACACAGTTTTGTGCTGCTATGCTGTCATATGACCATACTAGTTACTATTTTGGTTTTATTTTATTGGGCTTTTCTGCACTATCTGCCTTACAAAGCACTTTTGTTGACAAGAAGGTAAGTTTTTTTTTAAAGTTTATGTGAAATAACTGAAGTTTGTTTTACAAATTTGTGTCTACAGTAAAAGAGCGACATGACAGCTCTGAAAATGAATAGACGTGTGAACATTCCCTCGACCTGTGTACAGTTACTTTGTTTTGTTTAGTGTATGTTTTGCATTTGATACTGTCTTGTCTTTCCATTTTTTAAATCGAATTCACAGCATTTTGCTGTTAGAATGTACATGTCGATGCAGCATGTGTGTCACATGCTTACTGCTGGCACTCGTTCAGGAGGGAGGTTACCAGAAAAAGCCTGTCACAAGTGGTGTCCCACAGGGCTCAGTCCTGGGCCCACTCTTGTTTGGCATCTACTTTTCTGAAGTACAAGCAAACACAGGAGGGTTATGGCTGACAAAGTTTGCAGATGACTGCAAACTGGGCGCCATAGTAGAAAACACATCTGACACAGATATCCTTCAGAAGGGTCTCACAGAAACGGATAACTGGTGCCAGAGCCACGGCCTAAAGTTGAATGCCAAAAAATGCATAGTCATACCCTTCGGGAAAAACAAGGTTACCCCTAGCTACCAAATAGGAGGCAATCCACTGAGCACAGAAGAAGTTATCAGGGACCTGGGGACCCAGGTTGATAGTAGTCTGTCATTCGACACCCATGTAGCTAAAGTAGTTAGGAAGACCTTCTACATTGCCCACCTTATCATGAAGGGATTCTCATCTAGATCAAGGGAGGTTATAGTCTCCCTTTACTCATCACTCATCAGACCAATGATTGAGTACAATGCCCCATTTGGAATGTATCTGACCCGACACTTGCAGCAGCTGGAGAGGCCACAAAGTTCCTCACCAAAAGGATAAAGGGTCTCAAAAATCTATCCTATGCTGCCCGACTGAAAGAACTCCAGCTCTATTCAGTAAACGCTTTGCTCAGAGGTGACCTTTGCCTAACATACAAGGCCATGTCAAACCCAGATTTGATGAATATGCTTCACCTCAAAAATCTAGATCCATCAGAGCCACAAGGGCGGAGACTTAAACCTCGACACGGCTATTAATAGGACGTGCTGGAGGGATAGATTCATCACCCAAAGACTCCCTATGCTGTGGAACAGAATCCCGGTACATGTGAGGCAGAGCACCTCGCTGGCCTTGTTCAAGAGAAATCTTGACCAATGGATGGGAGATTGCAGATATACCCCAGGGATTACCTCAGTGTCACTGCTCAACAGAGGCACAGCAAAATAATGGGTATAGTTCCCCATACTAAAGGGGTGGCGTAAGCCACAAAACGATGGGCTAGGCTTGTAAATGCCCTCGGGCAGATAGCCTAGTATGAACCTATGAACCTATGAACCTATAACATCATTGCTAAAAGGTGTAGTGCATTAATCCAATGACTGAGTGCATTGTTGTATAATATTATTTACTTCTACCCCATGACAAAAAACAAACAAACAAGGAAGCAAATGCAGCATCTGCCTCCACATTCTACTACAGCTTTACAGAATGACATCCTTCAGTCCTTACCAGTTCTAAATTTGTTGTGATCTCTGACAATTGTACAATTGCCAGTTTGAATAATTTATAAACACAGAAGCATTTTGCAGCTGGAGTCTGAAAGGTGGATACATCTAAGTAGTGCTAATGAAAAAAGACTGCTAATTATCTTAGAAGCTGTGCACATTTATGAGTTTCACTGTTGATATATTTAAGAGTAACCAGCAGCTTTAGGCAGATTTATTATGAAAGATTGCAACATTATCTTTATTATGAGGCTTAAACCTAAGCACTTTTACATTAGTACTAGTACAATAAAGCAAACAATACATTGAAATATAAAATGAAAAATGAAGATTTTTCTGTGCAGCAGCAATCTGAGTAAATTATTCTGAAATATTAAGAAAGCAGGATCAGTATTTTTAACAGCGATTGAGTAAACTTTAAAGCAAAAATATGAAAATCCAAACAAATTAGTACATTTGATAAATGGTACGAAAAAGAGACCAATGCTCTAATAAATATACAGCTATAGTTCTGAATCTTCAGGGTCATCCTAACAGTAAATATCAAAATTACAAAATGGCCCTGGATAAAGAAACAATAAAGCTGTCAGAGTAAAATAGTTGTGCTGGTTCACATGAAAAAAGGATCACACACACAGCTTAAACACAAAACAAGTCATACTGTTGTACAATGGTAACAGTAAAATTGATGGAAGAAAGGTGGTTAGTATAGTACGCTAACAGGCACTATGGCAGAAAATGTTAACATCTCCATTACTATGTGGACAAGCAAAATCCATAAGCTGTAACCCACCCCAGTAAAGTTACAAAGTACAGTAACAAAGTGAAAGAATGCTGAATGCTGGAGTTTGTGTATCAGTTTCACCGTCAGCAACTTTACTGCAAAAGTGATAGTTCGCCACAAATCTGAGCTATTCTAAGCTGGCTGACTGGCCAGGTCAATTCTTCCTGCTTATAAAAGCTAGTCACTCATTTGACAAGACGTAATGCCTATGATAAAATAACACTCACTTGTTGCTGTTTTTTCTGTCCTGACGAAACCATTTCAGAGCAGCTGTTAGGGTCAATACCCACAATTGATTCAGGTCCAAAGCATTTCAAAGGGCTAGCATTTCAAATGAAATTCTGTTGAAGTTGTCCAACAAAAAAAAAAAGGGTGAGAATAACAAGTGGGCATTAACATTCTGGCAGAATTAGCAGAACAATCAAGATGCATAAAGTGTACTCTGTCTGTGAAGGAAAAAATAACATAAAAAATGTAATCCAAAGGCATCCTAAGCAGCTGTGCACTACCATGTTTGATTTAGGGTTATACCATTATTTCATATGGCATTTGGCTTCCTAGCCACTGTTCTATTGTGTTTTTCTGCATGCTCTATTAAGATAAATGGACTATAAAAACAACTGTTTTATGGTCACATACTGGACATCTTCAACATTTACTGATCATTAAGCTCAGTTAATCTCTTACCACTGTTGCTATAATTATGGGTCATGAAAGCTACTTTTGTTCCTTCTGCATGCATTTCTAATGAGTGTTAATGAACTTTCCACTGCTGGTCTGCTGTTGTTTTCCTTGATGTCACTGAATACTTGAACAAAATGTGCCATTTTTCATTGTTATAGCTACAAACCTCCATGGTTCTGTAAACTGTGTGGTGTCATTCTTTACTGCTTCTATAATGAGACATTTGTCTTTTTCCTATATTTCTGAACCCATTTATCCGCCGCAGTGGTGCAGCAGCTAGTGTTGTCGCCTCACAGCAAGAGGTTCTCCCATTCGATTCTCGGTTGGAGCGCCTTCTGTGTGGAGTCTGCATGTCCCCCCCGCGGTCGAGTGAGGTCTAAAGACATGCAGGTAGGTGCATGCATGAATGGATGTGCCTTCTTTGAAGGCTGGGCGTTGGGCTGGCGACTCAGCACCATAAATAAATCCACTGCCGATCATTAGCGGACCAGAGTTCTGCTGTGGTGATCCCTAACCGGGAAAAGCCGAAATACTTTTTTTATTCCAGAATATTCATTTCAAAGGGCCTCTGCCACCCAGCACACTACTCTGAACCTTCAAAATTGAACTGTCCCCCTGAGTGATGTTGGTCAGAAGGCAGGGTATGCCAGACCTACTGGAACAAATGATAAGGATTGCTTGTCCATATAGCACATGCTGTGCTGCTCCTTGTATGCGTGATGCAGTAAAGAAACACTCTATGTAAATGAACCACATTACTTATGCATAGCATAGTCTATTAACAGCTGATTCTGATGCAAAGGCTCTAGTGTAATCTGAAGATGAGGGACACCGTGGCACCAGCTCTGTGTCAGCACTACTTCTGCCTGCATTACAGAGAAAAACACTGTAGTGCCTGCAGTACTGCAGTTGGGATTACAAAGGCAGCATACCACGTGTGTCCCCATGTCCACCACATCATTAGTTACTTAAAATGTGGAGGTAAAGTCAGACCCTGTGTAAAAAGGGGTTGATATTACTTTAGAGGATACTGCACAATCACATTGGGGTCACCAAGGACACTGGTAAGCACGTTCACAAGTGTGGGATGCCACCTCTGTATGTCATTAGTGGTACTGCAGGCATGTGGACATTCCCCCCACATCATGCCATCAGTTGCTGTGCCAGTATATACAGGGGGAGCTGTCCTGTATGCTGGAAAGGCCCATTAACTTCAGTAGGCTGCAACACTGCATTGGAAGTATACATTGGCATAACTAGCACAGTTTGCTAATGTATACTTTCAAAGTACTGCAGCATAGTGATGGGAAACTGAGTTGTAGGATCAAGAATAGATTTCTGTGGCTCCCCATTAGCCTACATAGTTTGAAGAATCTCAAAGGCCATTTATGGAATTCTTATATTGTAAGGGGTCTGGGTAGCTCGTTAACTTTTGTAAATCATCGTTGGGTCTACAGCCTCTGGAATCTCTCTGTAAGTCTTCTTCTGCATACAGAGGTGTCATTCCACACTTCTGAACAAAAAACCTAAAGCAACTGCCTGCATACAAGAACACGGAGAGCGGAACCCCATACAAACCAGTAAAAGCCACTGCAAGTTCAACTTTTATCAACAGACTGTGAGCAGTGTAGGTCTATTATAATCTCTCTGTGATACTCCTACTGATTATTCTGCTGTGCACACTACTGGAACCCCCCACCCCCTTTTTCTCCCATTTACTGTAACAAATATATATATTTTTCCAAAGATTTGCATTTATTGTATATTCTTATATTTTATTTATCTTGTAGATCACATTTCTTTTATATTCTTATATTTTATGCTCCCGTTTACTGTAACAAATATATACAGTTTCCCAAAGCTTTACATTTATTTTGTATTCTACTTCCCTGATGCTCTACTAAATCTGCTTTTGAATTCACACAGATAAACAGACACCTTTAGGTATTGACCTGTGCTAGCTGGTTGATTGTTTTTCTCTTCTCAGAGCTTTCTCCAAGTCCTGGTACATAGCCCCCCCCCCCATTTTCTTGTTCTCCTAACATAATTCTAGTGTAAGTTTCCTAGCCCTTTCAAACCTGTTTTCTCACAGCTTTCTCCAATCCCTGGCTCTTAGCCCCCCTTCTCTCGGTCTCCTAACATAATCTTAGTGTAAGCTTCCCAACCCTGTCAATCCTCTCCCTCTTCCTCTTGAGAGTTTACTTATTCCTCTCCTGAGCTGCGGTGCCATCTATAAATACTAAAAAACTCTGCCTGACTACACTCTGTTTCTGTTTGTCCCACAGGCATCCCTCAGTAGTGTGCACTTACTGCTTGTCCTTTTCTAAAACCCCTGGCATAAGTACATTATCTTTCTACTTCTCAGTGAACTGCAGATCCCCATTGGTGCATAAATAATAAAAGCAAACAGAAAGGTAACATTCAAACCAAAATAATAGGCTGAGCTATTTCTGTACTTGCTAACCTTCTCACTGACTGTTTTCTGTTTGGCGACTGCTGCTTCTCCTGGAAAGTGTAACCCACTCTGTTCGCCCTTCGGGCTCACTCCGCTCCCCTATCCTGCCCCCAAATTCCACCCACCCCTACTACCTGTACTTTTATACATCCCCTGACTCCTCCCCACCCAACACCTCTTTAATCACAACACATCTAAGTCAAACCCCACCCACCTGTAGATCTACATCACCCCAAACATCCACCCTTCCTACAATGCTCTACATAACATCTCTCCCTCTAACCTCATTTGCCCTACTAATCTCTCTCTCTTCTCTTACCTATCTCACACTTTTTGCCAATCCTTGTCATAACTCTCACACACACTCCACTGCATCTTACCATCAACTTCACTTTCCATCCTACTCATCCATCTCACATGACCTTTTTACCTCTAAACCAGTTCTTCAAACCAAAACTGCTCCCAACCCAACACCCCCTGTACTCCCATCTTAAATGTGGTAACAGAAAATCACTACTCTCACACAACCCAAGCTACCCTTGCCCAACACACTGCCTCACTCTTCTACTCCACCACATCTCTCTCTCACTAGCAGGTGACATCCACCCCAACCCCGGACCCATCTCTAACATTAATCTCACCAAACCCTCCACTCAACCCACAAACTCAAAGTCCATTCGCCTTACAACACTTAATGCATAAAGCCTAAAAACAAAATCCCTAACCTCCATGCCTGGCTGTCCCATAACCACCCCGAGATTATTGCCGTTTCTGAAACCTGACTGAAAACCTATGTAAAAGACAGCAAAATCCTACCACCAGGTTTCCAAATCATTCAAAATGACAGAGCCCACAAAAAAGGAGGTGGAGTAGCAATAATCTACCCCACTTCCCATACCATAACTCCTTAATCCAATAAAATATCAACCTTTGCCAACGCTGAAATTATAATAGGTTTACTAAAAATAAAAAAAACACAAGTCCATATGTATCACTGCCCTCTATATTCCCCCTGGTGATAATATCAAAACTCTTGAAAACATCCTGTCCTGGTTCTCCTCCAGTATAAAAAATGAAATCTATATACTCGGTTTCAGCCTCAGTAAGAAGATGAGATCCCTTATAAGATCCTCCAAAGCTAGCTACGAAAACAAAATTGTCACTGATTCTAAGGGCAACCACAAAGCATTCTATAGCTATGTAAAGAATCTCAATGGCAACACCCAGATCTGCTCTGAGTTACAGCACAACTGCACAAAAATTACAGAACCCACTGATATTGCCAACATCCTGGCAGATAGGTTCAGTGCTAACTTTACCCCCCTCTCACCCCCTAAAGGATCTATATCTATACGGGAAGAATGCAGAGTTCTTGTAATCACATCTATGCAGGTAAAAGCTGCACTCTCTAAAACCAAAAACACAGCATCCATGGAACCGGACAACATCCCAGGCTGCGTTTTGCACGAACTTCAGAACGAACTGGCTCCCACCTAAGCACCATGTTCAATCATACTCTCACATCAGGCTGTGTGCCCACTGAATGGCACACAGCAACAGTTATCCCACTCCACAAAGTGGGAGCCACCACTGATCCTGGGAACTATCACCCTATTACCCTGATGAGCCTGGTCTGCAAGGCCATGGAACGTATCATCATGGAACTCATAAACAAAGACATTGGTAACCTTCAAACTCTGTACCCCACCCAGTTCGTGTTTGTGAAAGGCAGATCATGCCTTCTGAACCTGATTAACTTCTTTGAGGCAGTCACCAAAGCCGTAGATGAGGGTAAGGTAGTTCACACAGCCTATCCTGACTTCGCCAAGGATTTCGACACCATCCCCCATTCTGGAATTATAGCTAAACTCATTAAACTAGGTATAAATCCCTACGTCACAAGATGGGTTGCCAACTGGCTCACTGACAGAACCCACACTGTAAAAGTTGCAGACTCCAAATCTGACTTCAAACCAGTGACAAATGAAGTACCACAGGGTACAGTCCTGGGACCTCTCCTGTTTGGTATCTACTTCTCTGAGGTACAGGCTAACACAGAAGGCCCCTGGCTAAGGAAGTTCGCAGATGACTGCAAACTAGGAGCCATAGTCGAGTCCCCAAATGATGTGGACATCCTACAGAAGGGCCTCACTGAGACAGATGCCTGGTCTCAAAGGCATGGCCTCAAGCTCAATGCCAAAAAGTACATTGTCATCCTCTTTGATAAAAACTCTGTATCCATGAACTACCACATAAACGGCAGTCTACTTAATGCCGAATGTGTGATAAGAGAACTTAGGACCTAGGTGGACAGTAGTCTCTCCTTTGATAATCACATCGTCACAGTAGTCAGGAAATCCTTCTATGTGGCACACCTCATCACAAAAGGGTTCTCATCCAGGAAAAAAGAGGTCATTGTTCCCCTCTACTCGGCACTTATTAGACCCATTACAGAGTACAACGCCCCTTTTGGAATGTACCTCACAAGACATCTGCAGCAGCTGGAAAGGCCACAGAAATACCTCACAAAGAGGATTACTGGCTTCAAATAGATGCCCTACACTGAATGTCTCAAAAAGCTCCAGCTTTACTCTGTAGCATATCGCCTACTCCGAGGAGATCTCTGCCTAACATATAAAGCTATGTTAAACCCAGAGCTGTTGGACATGCTACACCTTAAGAAATCCCAATCCCTCCGAGCTACACGCTGTAGGGACCTAAACCTTGTCACCACAATGAACAGGACATGCTGGAGGGATAGATTCCTGTCCCAGAGACTTCCTATACTCTGGAACAAGCTACCCATCTCTGTCAAGCAAAGTTCCTCATTAGCACTCTTCAAGAAAAATCTTGATGAGTGGATGGGAAATAGGAAATACACCCATGGATCACTTCTGTGTCTGCTCGACAGGGGCACAGGAAATTAACTTTCTTGGGTGGCATAAGCCAGAGAACCTTGTTGGCTAGGCTTACTTAGGTCTTTGGGCTGATAGCCTAGTACCTACCTATGAACTCTGAAGCCCTGTCCCACACAATCAACCTGTACATCTTTTCCCAACTAATACAATCTCCAACCAGACCAAATAAAGATGGTACCTCTGGTACCATCATTGACTGGATCCTAACAACTCACCCAAACCTTATCACCAAAGCATTACCTGATCCTCTCAGCGATCACCTATCAGCCTTTGCTGACTGTCTCCCATCTCCACTGCATAAAAAACACCACTACATCCAAACGCACAACCTCTCCTTCAACCTTCTAACTTTCTCTGAAAGCTTAAAGCATACTGACTGGTCCCCACTCCCCTCTAAAAACCCTTCCTCCAGATGATGCTGTTTCCTACTTTAACCACTCATTCCTAACCCTTCTCAATCAGCAAGCCCCCCCTGAACCAAACACATCAAAACCAATCCATGTCCATGGTTATCAAAAGATACTAAACTAGCCTTGCACCAAAGGGACAAAAAATGGAAACAATTATCAAAAACATAAAAGCCCTAACACCCTCCTAGAGTATAAGCAACTATGAAACTCCGCAAAAATCTAATAATTAAAGACCACAAAGCTCACTACTCCAAACTCCAGTTCTTGCACTCAAAAAATTCTGGGACTCCATCTCATCCATGCTGCATCCTGGCAACAAAGAAAACCCCTGCCCAAACCCCAACCTCTCCAACCTTGAAACAGCCAGCCAGTTCAACTCATTCTTCATAGACTGCATAGCTAAACTATCAGCCTCCTTCCCACCTCCTCCTCCACCACCACGTCCTCCTGCCCCAACCACCACCCCAATCATCAACATTCCTCTGCATCCTTCTGCCCCAAGCCCATCCCCACAAGCACTATAAAAAGACTTCTCCTCAAACTCAAACCCTGTCGCAATGCACTCGACAACCTTCCACCCACCTTCCTCAAACAATCTGCAGACAGCATTGCCTATCCCCCATCTCTATTCTTATAAATAGATCCATACAAGAATCATATGTCCCTTCTATCTGGCACCATGCTTACATCATCCCCCTCCACAAAGATGGCAAAAATACTGATACCACCAACTTCAGGCCTATTGCAATCCTTTCCCCTCTTTCTAAAATACTAGAGAAAAAAATTACAAGCACAACTCATGGCACACCTAACACTAAACAATCTCCTCTCCCCTACCCAACATGGCTTCCACCCTGGCCACAGCAACATGACTGCCCTTCTTTCCTTTCTTGAAACCATAAACCTCAAACGCGACTCAGGCAAGTTCATATATACACTATTCTTAGATCTGTCAAAGGCCTTTGACACCATCTCACACACCCTACTTATATCCCAACTCTC
Source organism: Protopterus annectens (assembly GCF_019279795.1). NCBI lineage: Eukaryota > Metazoa > Chordata > Ceratodontiformes > Protopteridae > Protopterus > Protopterus annectens. The sequence continues at coordinate 1,247,047,504 of NC_056747.1, read as the reverse complement.
CACCCTACACCTCTCTCCCACTACCATCGCTTGCTTTTCCAGCTACTTGTCCAACCGCCAACAAGCTGTCTAATGGAAAACTTCAACCTCCCCCTTCCTTCCCACACCCACAGGTGTCCCACAAGGTTCACCGATTCATCCCAGACTCATCTATCATCCAATATGCAGATGACTCAACAATCATCTGCTCAGCTTTCTCACCCTCCGACCTCCTAGCAAAAACCCAACTAGCCTTCTCCAAAACAGAAACCTGGATGCAGTCTAATCATCTGGAACTAAATGCAAATAAAACCAAACTAATGTTTTTTTCCCCATACCAAAAACTCCATTGACAAATCCACATTCACCATACAGAGCCAAAACAACACCCTCCTTGAAATTGTTTCCAACACCAAGCTTCTTGGCATCATTACTGATGAAGAACTAAAATCTGACACCCACATCCACTCCACAATCAAGAAAATCCACCAAAAGTTAGGTTCCCTCTACAGGCACAACCACTTCCTAAGCCCCTCTGCCTGTCAAACTCTTGCATCCACCTTCCTACTCCCCTCCCTTATGTATGGTGCCCCACTTTTCTCCAATCTCCATCTTGGCCTTTGGTCCAAACTTGAATCCTGCTACCACAAGATCTCCAAATTTGCCACCAGTTCAAAAAACTCATCCCACCACTGCCACTCCCTCCTCACCCTCAGCTGGCTTGAACTACCCAACTACCTCAGTTACCTACAACTCACCATTGCCCACAAGCTCATCTTTAAACCTGCCAACTTCCCAACTCTTGCTACTTTCTTAAAACCTTACATTCCCAACCGATCACTCACATCCAAAAACCAAAATCTCCTTCAGGTCCACAAACCAGCACAACCTCGTGGCCATCTGCTGCTGTCCCACTCCTTAGCTAAACAGTGGAACTCTCTCTCCACACACCTATGCAGCCTACCTAACCATGCAAATTTCAAATCTCAGCTACTCTCTCATCTCATCTTTCTTCCAAATGGGAAAGCCCTTGCCATGCTCCAACTTAACCCCCCCCCCCATTCCACCTTGCACTTACTCATTCAACTACCTCTACTATTACTTCATCCCATCCAAAATAATCCCTCCCCTACTAAAAACTAATTTTCTATCTAATATCTGTTGTACTACACTCTCTAATCTCAAATATACTATTACCCTCTCCATGCATAAGATTTTCCTAACCTATTAATGGCTAGTAGCTATATATTTTGAAATGTTAAACCTACAATTGAGTTTATAACAAAATATTCACTTTATGTAAATGTTGAAATTTGTGTATTGAATTATGTCTTTTAATTTTTGTAACATTGTGACAAGCCAATTGCAAATATCATGGAGCTTATCTGTAAATGTTTAATTAGCTGTATCAACTATGTCCTTTTGTAACATATGAAATGTAACTTGCAGTTATTGTGGAGCTTTTCTCCCTGCGCCTCCACTGAAAACAGGCTCTTCTTGACCCAGCGGACTTCCCCCGCCATGAAACTTAAACAAATAAATAAATAAATATCAGTGTGCTGTCCTGGAGTGAACTGAGTTGGCTATTTGTGATGATCTGAGCACTGAATAGGGCATGGATTTCATGCTGCCGCAAACTGTGAATCCTTTTTCAGCAGGATCCAGTGTCACTTACTGCAGCATTTTATAAATGTGAGTGTCTTTTGTTATATAACTAACACACAGTTTCGTTTTCAGCACTCACCTAATCTTGCCTAGGCTTCTACTCTGACTTGCTGTGACCATTTAACCTTATAATATTAGATGTCCTTAAATTTACAGCTGCAGTATTTATCACATATGGGATTCCCTGCCATAGAAGCCCAGCATCTGAGCAGTTTGCCAAAGCCTACCATTGCTTTAAGGTATGCTGAATGTTACACAAATGCTCCTTATAAATGTGACGTTCAGGCTTACCATTATCTGAACTTCTTTGTCGTCAGTCTGTATCTTGTTTCTAACTGTCAGTCTGTTTGCATATGTCTGTTTTCTGCTATTTTTACTGTATTTTTGTATTCTGATGATTACTTCTGTTTGCTGAAGTCCTAAACATTGAAGATAAGTACCCAGTTGGGGTTTTGTTCTTTTTCATGAATTTTTTTGTGCTGTCTGGGGTAATGTCATCCAGGAAGGGTAAATGCCAGTGTGGGAGACAGATTTCCCATAAAGACCATCACATTGTGCCTTTTTTGCCTAACAGCTTTTCACAACCATATGTCTTGTTCGATTTGTCAGGCATTCATCCTGAAAACCCATCATAGTAGGCTTTATTCCCCTTCATTGTATCTGAAAACCAGCATCCTAAGCTTCTTGCTAAAGATACAATGGAAGGAAGTTCCTGCCCTGAGGGTCAGCCATCAGGGAAGAAGAAGGTGAAAAAGGTAAGACCGGAATCTTCATCTGTCCAGCCTCTGCTGGGTGTTTCTCCCAATGTTGGTACAAAGCAGGAGGCTTGCCTGCCTGTGTTGTTAGATTTCGCTCCCACGTCCAGGTTGGAGGCCGGCGAGGATCTGGCGGGCAGCATGTCTAACGAGGCTTTGCAGGCATCCATTTTAGATGTTCAGGGGGAACCACTGTTGATTGTTTCTGAGGGGTCAAGGGGGGTTCTGCAGATTCTTTTTAGGGAAAAATTTCCTACTACGGTTGTCGAATGCTTTCCTGAGTCATAAGCTACTTAGGGAGGACGTTCCCTGAAAAAAAGAAACAGAAAGCTAAATATGTTTCTTCTACTCATAGGGATCCACAAAGTGAGTGGTAGGCCTTTACTCAGGGGTTATTTAATGCTTTACTGTCATTAAGGCCTCCTCAAGGGGTTTTGGTTCCTGCTCCCCCTTGGTCCTTTTCTCCACTTAAAAGGCCTAGGGAACTGAATTTTTCTGAGGAAGGGTTGGATTCTGATGAAGAATTTCTGACTTATTTTACTCAGATTCCTTCTCCTTTAGACTACGGGTCAGAGGAGGAGGAGGAATCTAATAGTTTAGTTACTCCTTCTGAGGAAGTTTCCTTTGGGGACACAATCTCTAGGAAGATGGAATTTTTTAAGTGGGATTGTGCTCAGGTCTCTGATATCCATAAGAAGTACTATGAGTTACTGCAGATGGAATCTCCTAAACATATGGCTATTCCTCTTGTTTTGGCTGCTTTACTGGATGTTTTTTCCAATGCCTCAGAAGCATCTGATTCTCTTCCCCCAGCTCCCAAGAAGCCTGATAGGTTTTGTAGGGTGCCTGAGGATTGTACCTTTTTGTTCAAATGTCCTGTGGGGTCTGTAGCCTCTGATAAGCTGTCTCAATTGCTTTCTTCGTCCAAATGACTGCCTTCTGACAAGGACAGCAGAACCATAGACAGGCTGGGTAAAAAGGTTTATACTTCGTCTACCCTAGTTTTTAGGGTAATTAATTATCAGACCCATATATCTAGGTATGTGTTGGCTGTTCTTCCTCAGGCTTGTCAGGGTTTTTCTGATCTTCCATAGTCTGAGAATACATTTTCTGCTGTTTCCTTGCTAAAGAATTCCTGTCAAGTAGTTCCTCATTCTATCAAATGTAGTTATGATGCAGCAGGTGTCTCTTCTAGGGCTGCTGCTTTTGGGTCAGTGATGAGGAGGTATTCTTGGCTTAGGCTTTAACCTTTACCTGATGATATTAAGGCTAAGTTGATGGATTCTCCTCTGGACAATAAATTTATGTTTAGGGAAGTAGCTGCTAGTTTGTTCAAGTCTCTTCAGGACAAGGGAAGGCCTTACAGGAGCTTAAACATGTGTTTGTTTCTCCTGCACCTAAATTTTAGAGAACCTCCCCTTCTAAGCCAGCCTTTATTTGTATGCAATCTCGCCCTCCTGCTAAAGGTAAAAAGGGTGGCAAATGGGCTCCTCGTGCTAAGGCCACTCAGACTGCAGGGATTCAGAAGCCTTCCTTTCTTGAAAAACCAGGTACTGTCGGACTCTCTTGCCTGTTCCCAGCCAAATTCCTCTTTTACTTTGCCTTTCTCTTTCTCTTCCTATTTGGCTTTGAATCACCCAGAATTCTTGGGTTCTGTCAGTCATTCATCAGGGGTAATTCATGGTGTAGATATCCCATCCTCCTTTTATGGGCATTCCTCAGCCACCTCGGGAACAACTTCCTTTTTTCTCAGAGGTAATGTGAGGTCTCTTGTCTCAGGGTACTATTCAAGAGGTGACTGTGTCCCAAAGAGGGAAGGGGTTTTATTCAAGAATGCTTCTAGTGCCCAGAAAAGATGGTACTTGGAGACTGATTCTAGACCTGTCTCTTCTAAACACTTTTTTGGATGTTGTCCCTTCAGACCCTGTTTCCTCTCTTGCTCCCTCAGGCCTTTCTGGTGTCTCTGGATCTCAAGAATGCTTATCTCCATATTCCGATCCATCCTCTTTTTAGGAAGTTTTTGTGTTTCTCTGTTGCTTCCTGTCATTCTCAGTTCTGTGCTTTCCCCTTTGGTCTTTCTACTGCCCCAAGGGTATTCACCAAATGCCTCACTCTTGTGATTCCTTTTTGCAAGCTTCAAGGGATCCAACTATTTCCATACTTGGATGACCTGCTGATTCAGGCATCCTCTCTGGAGGTCCTTTTGCAAAATCTTCATTTTGCCATTTCTCTTCTTCAGAGCCTGGGGTTCATGATAAACTTCAAAAAGTCTTCTCTGACTCCTTCTCAGGATCATGTATATTCTAGGTTGCAGGCTTCAGATGGTCCCAATGCTGGCGTCCCTCCTCCAAAGGCCTTAACTCTCATTTCTTACTTTCAAACTCTTCTTCCACTGGCCTCTGTTAGACACAGGGAGTTTCTGAGAGCTCTGGGTTTCATGGCTTCCACCATTCTGATGCTTCCTCTGGTCAAACTCCACATGAGGAAGTCCCAGTGGTTTCTGAAGTCAGTGTGGATTCAACATGCGCATCCTCTAGACCTTACAGTTCCTCTTCTTCCTTGTCTCAAGAAGGAACTTCTCTGGTGCATTCAGCAGTTGTCTCTGAATCTAGGGCTTTGTTTTCATCCCTCTCAAAACCTCTCAGGATATGTTCAGAGAAACTTCAGATGTGGGATGGGGAGCAACTTCTGGCTCCATGAAGGTACAGGGAGTGTGGTCGCCTCATCAGCACAAGGAGCACATCATCAAAGAGATGAGAGTTCTTATGATGGCTCTTCAGGCCTTTCATCCTCTTTTGTCTCGGGGGGGGGGGCTTCTCAAGGTATTCACAAGCAATACCACAGTTATGTGGTAAATCAACAAACGGGGAACAAGATCTGTGTGTGTGTGTGTGTGCGTGTGTGTGCGTGTGTGTGTGTGTGTGTGTGTGTGTGTGTGTGTGTGTGTGTGTGTCTGTGCGCGTGTGTCTGTATGTCTGTGTATGTGTTTCAGCATCATTCTTTGTGATGGAAAAATGCTGCCCAAGGTTAGGTTCATACCTGTCTCAGTACATATTCTGAGAGCTCCATCATGTCTCTCTTCATATTGTCTATGGAGGTACGTCTCAAGTCATTTACACCTATGTATACTATGACTGTGTCATATGTGTACTTGTGGTGCAAGGATTTGACTGCCTACATGATATGGTGAATCCTGTCACCTGACAATCACAGCTTGGTGAGTGGTGCATTAGCGTGTCTCACAATGGAGTCACCTATGAATAGGATGTTGGATTATGTGGAGGTTTGCCTTATGGACTTTTGCATTGAGACACTGTGACTCTTTGATGTATGTATCAAGGTGGCTGCTGCCTGTGTTGTGTGTTTTTGAGGTTGTTAAGGGTACTTGTTTCTTAGGTTACATATATGAGGCATTTGTGGTTTACGTGGGTTACTTTTAAAAGCTTCAGCATATGTAGGTCCATGTGATTGGTCTGATCCGTGTGTGTGTGTGATAGGTTTTCTCTGGTCTTGTGTGATACTGACAACCTATTTATTATTCAGTTTTTTCATGTGAGAGCTTTGCCTCCAGCAAAATCAAATAACTGCATCTCGCACACACTGTGCTAGTTAGTTTGAGAGAGGTCGTCATCACCCCCCCCCTTTCCTCCTTTTTTCTACATGGGTTCAGGTTGTCATGGTAACTGTTGCCATCTCTCTTGATTTAGTGCCACACTACTTCCTTCTTTGACACTCATGCCCAACTGTCATAGATTTTCTCCCACATAATCCATCCACCTCTTTGCTGGATTCCCTTGTTTCCTCTTACCTTCTTCCTGTCTGTCCCAAATCTTCTTCACCAGATTGTCTTCTGCTTTTCTGCACATGTGCCTGAACCACCGTAATCTGTTCTCTTTGATCTTTTTCTGCAATTGGAGCTACTTTGGCTTCTGTTCTTATGTCCTCATTTCTTTCTCAGTCCCACAATGTGCATCCTACCACCCATCTCAAGCACTTCATTTCCATCACCTCTAGCTTCCTTATCTGCTCTATCTTTTACTGTCCAGGTTTCTCCACCATACAGTAGTACTGGTCTCACCACTGTTTTGTATACCTTTCTTTGGCATTCTTCTGTCATACACTACACCTGACACTCTACGCCAGTTGCCTACAGATCCTCTGATTCTAGCTTTGAACTGTTCATTCAGACTTACCCTCTCCTCAACCAACCCTCCCAGATACTTGAAGCTGTTAACCTGTTCCACTGTCTTCCTTACTATCTTGATTCCCAGCTTCTTCTGATTTCCCCAGTTTGCTGCCATTACCACTGTCTTATATGTACTTAGTTTCATCCCATGTGCCTTCAGTTTTGCATTCCATTCCCCTATCCTTTGCTGAAGTTCTTGCTTGAGTCTGCTTATAATGCCATAGGGTCTACATACAGCACCTTTGTTGATCTGTCCCCTCCGACTTGTTTGCTAACGTAGTCCATCACCAGTATGAACAGCAGTGGGCACAGAGCTGAACCCTGATGTACACCTACTCACACTGGGAACCCCTCTGTCAGACTGGGCACTGTTCATACCTGAGTCATTGGGTCCTTGTACATAGCCTGCACTAATTCTAACAATGTTTCTTGGACTTTGAACCACCTCAGTACTGCTCAAATCAGCTTTCTTGGAATCTTGTCATATGCTTTTTCCAAGTCTAGAAATCCCCAGTTGGACTGTTCATCCCTAGCGTCTTTTCAACTATCTGTCTCATTGCAAACGGCAGGTCAGTTGTGCTGCATCTGAACTGCTCATCTCCCATATTACTTTCTACTACTGTGCTCATCTGTTTATCATTCACCCTGTTCAGAACTTTCATGCAATGTGACAGGAGTTTGTACCTCTGTACTGCCCACAGTTGTGGATGTCCCATTTTTCTTGTACACTGGCATGAGTATGCTTATTTTCCAGTCATCTGGGATATGCCTTTCTCTTCACACTGCTATGAGTACCCTCAAGAGCCATTTCTCCCCATCTTTATCATATCCGCTGTGACCTCATCTGAGCCTGCTGCTTTTCCTGGCTTCATCTTCCTTAGTGCTGTTTTTACTTCTTCTAGGGTGGGCTCCTCTTCTTCTCTCACTGTAGGCTGTGTCTGGGGCAGTACAGCTTCTGTGGGGTTTTCTTCATTCAGAAGCTGCTGGAAGTACTCCTTCCATCTGCCTTTGATGTCCTGTGGACTGATGAGCAGGTTGTTGCTGGAATCCCTTATAAATGGTGTCTGACTATTGTCTTTATCTTTCTGTCTTTGTCTAGCAACGTTGTATAGTTTCTTTGTGCCCCCTTACTGAGTCACTTTCCAGAAGATGGTAGAGAGCTTCTGATGCCCTATTCTTTGCTATTGCAACTCCTTTCTTAGCTTCATTGTTAGCCAATCAATATTCCTTCCTAGCCTGGTCAATCTCTTCTATCTCCCAATTTTTCCTGCACTCTTCTCCTTTGATGACTTCCTGGACTTCTGCATTTCACCACCAACTTTCCTTATGTACCTTATTTTAATACCTGGCTCAGGCACATATCTGTTCTGTCATCCTTACACATACTGTTTTGACGTGCTGCCATTCTTCCTCAAGTCCACCTATTTCCTCCTCTTCTTGGGGTGCTAGAGTCCTGAGTAACTCCTTGAACTGTTGTACTTTCTCTCCAGTCAACTTCCAGGTCTTTATCCTGGTCTCTGTTGATCTTAGAGCCTTGTCTGACCACTGCTTGCACCTGATTGTGGCAACCAGGGGTTTATGCTGTGGGCCAACTGTTTCACTGGGAATGACTTTGCAATCACTGATTCTACACCAGTGCCCTTTCCCTTCTAGGAGAAAGTCTACCTGAGTTGCACATTGGACACGTTTGTATGTGATCTTGTGACTGTCTCTCTTTCTGAACCATATGTTGGCTACTATCAAGCCATTTGCCAGACAGAAGTCTAGAATGGCCTCTCCTTCTTTATTCCTGTTGCCCTACCTATGTGGACCCAGGCAGTCTTCATACCCTGTTCTGTCTGTCCCAATATGTGCATTTAAGTCACCCATTATCAACACCTTTGTCTCAGGATGCCAGCTGCAACCAAGCTGGCTACAGAGATGGTCAGAAAGCACAAATCAATGTTTCCAGGTGCTTACTAATGTGGACTGAAGGGTGAGTGGCATTTATGAGGTTTGGAATTAATTGCTGAGACATACTATCTAGTAGTGTATAAAGCAATGATCCTTAGCTCCTTCTCTTACCAGAAGCAAAAGAGTATATCATCAATCCCAAGCTGCTTCCTGAGTAGTATTGACCCACATGTTACTGCGTTCAATATACCTGCTATAGTCTTCACTTGGTAAGTACCCGGGATAGAACCTGTATCAGCTTGACACAACAGACAGCCAAGCTGCACATGGGTCCTGAAGAGATTCTCACCACAACTGCAGCCATACAACTCAATAAAGTTCTATATACATACTGCCCAACCAGAGATCAGCAGGAATCAATGTCCCTCAGCTACTTCTCACTCCAAAAGTAAAAGCATTAATCCCAACATGGCTCCTAAGAAGATATTTTCAGGCTTTCCCAGTGATTGATAATCTCTAGGAAGGCTAGGAAATAATGTCGCTCTGCTCCTTCGATCACCAGAAACAAAACAGAAGCACTATTCTGAAGATGATTTCAGAGAAACAATTCCTGTGCTCTCAAGTAATTGGTAGTCTAGTCCCAGATGTTAAAGATTGTAAAAGTAAGATACACAAAGGGATTAATACTCTGAATTTGCAATGTGCACTAAGTTCAGAGGTATATACTAGGCTAACAACCACCATGGCCTTTATAGGCTTAGTCATGCATTCCATCCAAATCATGCCCCTATGTATCATGGGTATTTATTAGGTAAGGGTATGTTAATTAGGAAGTTTCTAGAGGTTACATGGGGGCTTATGTTACCCTGAGCATTACTGTCTGCCTGTGTCTATCTGAGATAAGGAGGCCAGACTTGGGGTGTACTTCAGTTTTTCATTTCATTGGTCAAGGTTACCCTTAAATAGTGTTAGGGATGGACTCTGCTTCACGTGGATGTGGGAGCCTGTTCCAGATCATTAGGATCCTCTGAGAGACGTATCTGTCTCACCAACATCTTATGTATGGCACAAGCAAAATTTAAGTGGTTCTAATGCTGTTTGTTTTGCAGATGTGCAAAAGGTCCATCAGAGTTGGATCTGAGGATGCCTTGTATGTCAGGCATAGATCGCTTCTCAGTAACCTGTAGGAGACCAAGTATAGAGACAGTGCTTTAAGACGATCCGTAGATGACAATTTCTTTACACACTGGATGCTCTTGGTAAGGAACCTTTGTGGGCATTTCAACTGTTACATATGTCCAGTCAGGTATATTACTGAAGGGGCATTCTACTCAATGATGGATTTGATGAGGACTGAATAAAGTGTCACTATGCCTTCCTTGGACCTTACTTATAACTTGGGTGACACAGAATGTTTTTTGTACTACCTTGGAAACATGTTGATTAAAAGCTAGATTACTGTCTATATATGTTCGCAGATCCCTGACTACTGGGTCAGCTGTTGGGGTGTCTTATTGATGGAATAATTAGCCTTGGTGGAAGTCTTCCCAAAAGGCACTATAATGAATTTCCTGGCATTGAGTTTTAATCCTTGACTTTGGCACCAGTCATTTGTCTATGTTAGACCCTATTGTAAGATGTTTCTGACTGGGGGGAATCTATGATGACCCCTAATTTGCAGTCATCTGCGAACTTGGTCAGCCAAAGGCCCTTGACATTAGTCTTCTCCTCTGAGAAGTAGATGCCAAATAGGAGCTGTCCTAGCATGGAGCCCTGAGGTACCCCACTGGTGAGCAGTCTGTTAGTGGAGGCGGTCACACCATTCCTGACTTTCTAGTTCCTCTCTGTCAACCTGCTTACAATCCAGTGAGTTATGTAGGAGTTTATGCTCAGTTTGGTGAGTTTAAATAAAACAGGCTAGCAGGTGAAGATCAGTTTAAAAACTTAACACTTCACCTACCTAACCTTAAGTTTTACCCTTGGTTTATAGTTGTGAGGAAAGATTTTTAAACAATATTGCATCTTGTGTTATTCTCCATCGGTTCTGCTGGCTGGATAGAAAGCAGGTTATACTTGTTTGCTGATTGGTTATGCTGGCTGGTTAACAAGTAATTTAAATTTGTTCCTTGATGCGTTTCTATAGTTTTAAACTCAAGTCCAGGTTCCATTCAATGAAAATCAGGAGTAATATTAGTTCAAAAGTCTTTATTAGAGAAAGTTCTTCAGACAGATAAGCATAGTTCATGTTATGATACAATGCAAGGTTAGTATAGCTTTATTTATACAAGAGTTTAGAGGCATGTGTACAAATTGGCAGTGACATCATTGTGGTTGTAGTTGAATGACTGAAAATTAAAAAAACGTTTTAAGTACAATAGTCTAAATGGTGCTAAAACATTTAGGTCTTGTGAGTCTTTTATTTCCTTTATATACTAATGTTTATTTTTATTAGGGTTGTACATTTTTATTCCATAGAAATGGTCAGAATTTAATTGAAAAAAAATAGCAAAGAGCTAAAGACCACAAATAAAATCAAAATAAAAACGGACCACAACAGTTGGAAAACTGAGCTTCAGACTTGAACCCACACAAATAAAATAGCGCTTTCACCCTGTTCTTTCATCGGCTTCATCAGAGTCAATAATACACTGAAAAGCACTTCCTTTTGTATTGTATAGACCGACAATCAAACAACCAGTCAATCTAGTTTCAATATAAATTAACTGCCATCCAATGTAAAATGCATAAAACATTAAATATTTCTATATTACATAAAACACAAAAATCTACATATTGGTTAAAATGTAAACAAAATTAAACCACTATTTAAGTATTGGTGCTATTGAAATCCCATCATTTAAACCCGGCTCATGTTTTGCATTCAGCCTAAACGGCCATTTCGTTTCTCTGGCTTCAACTTCCAACTTAACATTCCCACCCCTTTCATTATGGTCCACTTTGTCAGTTATAAAGAATAAACATTTTTTAAAGATCGTACACAAAGTACTATGTAAATATAAAGCACTACATGTCTTTTTATTTTTAATGTCTCTCACATGTTCAGCGATTCTGTCCCTTAGTCTCCTTATAGGTTTACCCACATAAAATCCAGGGCATGCTGTACAAGTTGCCACATAAATAACATTCTTCGTGTTACAGTTACAGTGCCCTGGATGCTGTAGGATCCTGTCATAACCCTCAGTTGAGACATAAGGGCCATCATTGAAAAACTGGTGCCAGCCCTTAATTTAAATACCCCAAAATCTTTTACTGCAGTCTATATATAGTGAAAAAAATTAATAAAAGAAAGTTCCATGATTTGTAACTCATCAGTTACTTTTTCCAAATGGAAATTACTGATGGGGTACTTTTTGTTATCATGCTGCCAATGATTCAGAGTATTTGGAATTTTAATTTTTACCTTATCTGTACAGCCTTGGAGATAGTATATTTACTTAAGGCAGTGTGTGTGGTAGTATATTTAAGGAAGGTAGTGTTGGTATGCTTTATTTTATTTTATTTGTTATGCAGTTATCCACAAACCAAAAATATTAGCCGACTTGGCTCTGTAGCTCCAAAATAAAAATAAACAATACTTTAGTTACGTCTCAGTAGCAGAGTTCAGTCCATACAACCTCTTCTGGAAACAAGTTTAACAGAAGGAAAGTCCAAGGTTGCAGACTTCTCTCAGACCAAGCTTTCAGCAAAAATAAATGGGTATATCCACAGGTATAATCCTCAGGTAGGCCAGTTGGTCTCTTATTCTGCACTTCCAGTCTTCCTTCAGATGATCCTTTAGTAAGGGGATAACTTCCTAGTTTTATGATTTTAGGCAACCTCCTTTTATACAACATTATCTGACAATTAAGACCTTGTTAACTATCTAACCGATGCAATGTGTTACCTAGCTACCTATTCTTGAGAATATTCCTCCATTCCTCAACACACATTTTTGCCTTTATTCACTGATTTTTATTATATATATATTTTTTTCCAAAATGATTTTTATTGATTTTGGATAAATGAAACAATTCATTTTAAACAATACAATTTCAATCACAAAACTATTTACAAAACATTTTTCATGAAACATTTGAAAATCTTGTTATTATAGCAATCACTTTATAAGTAACCATTCCAAACAGAAGATAATGCTATTATCTTAAAAAAATCTTTATTTGTGTGATAACAATTTTAACTTTGTCTACACTTTATAATTTGAATAATTCAAGTTCATAATAATTGAATGTATCTCTTTCAGCCATGTGTCAGTGGTTATTGGGATAACATCTTGGAATGCAGAAGATTTGGTACATTTCCATATGCCTCTAATGTTTCCTGGCAAATGCCAGTAAAGTCCATTATAATATTTACTGAAGTTTCAAGATACAATTAAGTACTGAATCACTGAATAAAATTAACCATTTATTCAAACAACTTTCAACCACAATGCCTCACAAAATCTTCTACTTTTTGCCAAAAGTCTCCCAAGACGTTCACAACAATAATAATATGTTCCCAATCAGCTTTTACCATTTTATCATATCTCCAGTATTAATAATGTGTAATCTTGTATGGAGAATAAATGGTTCTATATATGAATGTCCTAGAACATATTTGCTAGTGTAACAAAGAAGATGATGAACCAGCAGTTCTTATTATCAAAAATGTATTAGTTTTATCTAGATCTCTAAATGAAAATTCTGCATGTAGCTCCAGTAAATTTGTTCTATTTTAGGTAAAAATAAACTTATATAACTTAGGTGATGTTTTAGTGGAACTAATTTCTTTACCAGAAATTAAAAACATGTGTAATCTAAGACTGGAGGAAGTTATTTTTATCATTCATGCATACAGGTTCATATGTTCACAGGTAAGTACTAGGCAGTCAGTCTGCAGACAATTTCAAGTCTAGCCAAAAAATACTCAAAAGTTCTGTCTAGCATAGAGGAGGGCAAGGCAAGATAGACTGTTGGGAATTTGTGGCTGCCCATCCAATTATCTGGGTTTACCTTGACGGTGGAAAGGGTACTGTTCTATTCAACATGTAGTGGAAGTTTGATCCAGAGGTGTGAGATTTGTTGGGATATGAATCCATTGTGCCATTGAGTATTTGAGGTACCATTAGTTCTGCAAAAGAATAGGTGGTCAAATAGTATTGAATCTTTCTTGGCTCAAAAATTTAGACACAGATCTCCATGAAGGAGTCTCTAAGAGACTGAGTACAGAGAAAGAGCTGTCAGCCTCTCCTGATACCTAAGATTTCTGAGGCCACAGATCATTTTAGTTATGAATCTGTGAGGTCTCTCAGGTGCATTATTTTCAGCAATGAGTCTGATAAGATACAAGTAAAGGGGAATAAAGACTTTTTTGGATCTAGTAGACATCTCAGATGCTCAGGTAAGAGCCGCCCTCTCCAAAGCAAAAAACACAGCATCAGTGGGACCAGATGGTGTCCCGGGCTGCGTCCTACATGAACTCCAAGAAGAGCTAAACCCAAACATAAAACTACTGTTCAATCTTAGCCTTACTACAGGATATGTACCCAAAGAGTGGCGTACAGCAACAGTGGTCCCTCTCCACAAAGGTGGTGCCTCAAAGGATCCTGGAAACTATCGCCCCATAAGCCTGACTAGCTTGGTCTGCAAAGCTATGGAAAGGATCATCATGGACCTCATAAATAAAGATATTGGGGACCTACAGACACTGGATCCTACCCAGTTTGGCTTTGTTAAGGGCAGATCTTGCCTCTTAAACCTGGTCGATTTCTTTGAAACAGTCACCAAGGCCATTGACGAGGGGAAGGTGGTCCACACAGCCTACCTGGACCTCGCAAAAGCCTTCGATACAATACCCCACTCGGGCATTATAGATAAGCTCACCAGCTTAAATATAAACCCCTATGTCACTAGATGGGTTGCAAACTGGCTCAAGGACAGAACCCACATGGTTAGAATTGCTGGAGCCATGTCAGACTCCAAATCAGTTACAAGTGGCGTCCCACAAGGCTCAGTCCTGGGACCTCTCTTGTTCGGTATATATTTCTCGGCGGTACAGGCCAACACGGAAGGACTGTGGCTGACCAAGTTCACAGATGACTGCAAACTGGGCGCCATAATCAACTCTCCAGCCGACACAAGCATCCTCCAAAAGTGCCTCATAGAAACAGACAACTGGTGCCAGAGCCATGGCCTCAAGCTAAACGCCAAAAAGTGTATAGTCATCCCCTTTGGCAAAACAAAGTGCCCACAAATTACCACATAGGTGGCAATCCATTAAGTACAGAAGAAGTCATTAGGGACCTGGGGACCCAAGTTGATAGCAATCTCTCATTTGACAACCACGTGGCCAAAGTGGATAGAAAAACATTTTATATAGCCCACCTAATCATGAAGGGATTCACATCTAGATCAGGGGAGGTCATCATGCCTCTTTACTCATCCCTCATCAGGCCCATAATTGAGTACAATGCCCCTTTTGGGATGTACCTTACCAGACACCTGCAGCAACTGGAAAGACCCCAAAAGTACCTCACCAAGAGGATCAAAGGGCTCAAACAGATGCCATATGCTGCCGGTTAAAGAAACTCCAGCTCTACTCAGTGGCATACCGCCTGCTCAGAGGCGATCTGTGCCTGACATATAAAGCCATGTCCAGCCCGGAATTAATGGACATGCTGCACCTCAGAAAATCCAAATCCCATCGAGTTATGCTCGAGACTTGAACCTCAGCACTGAAATAAATAGGACATGCTGGAGGGACAGATTCATAACCCAGAGGCTCCCTTCACTCTGGAATAAAATCCCAGTCCAGGTTAGGCAGAGTCCCACATTGACTCTCTTCAAGAGGAATCTTGATGAGTGAATGGGAGATCGTAGGTTTACCCCGGCTATCACTTCTGTGTCACTGTTAGACAGAGGCACAGTATACTAACCTCAAAAAAAGGCATAGCAAAATTAATTTAAAATGGGTGGCGAAAGCCAAACACACTCTGGCTAGGCTTATAAATGCCCTAGGGCAGATAGCCTAGTATGAACCTATGAACCTATGAACCAGATAAAGATTTTTCTGTGCTACTGTGGAGATATGATGAACAAATAATAAGGAATTATCAACAAGAGTGCCTAAATTCTTTACAACAGTATCTGATTGGAGGTTGCATCTCCTATATGATAAGTGAAACTGTTCTGTTTACAAAGATGAACTAAGCTATATATTTTTTATTTAATTTGAGACCATTGCCCTTGCACCAATTGCTGACAGAGTCTACCCCATAATACTTGAGAAGAAATGTTACATTTTATCTAATAGTTCATGAACATCTGGTGGCATGTATAGTTTAGGTATAAAAATAATATTTTCGTGCAGTCGTTTCCATCTGGCTTTAGAAAAAAGATTGATCTAATATGAAATAGTTTTATGTAATGAAGCTATTAAGATTCAGTATCTGGAAATCTAATATCTCCCTGTTACAAGATCTAATATGATGTTTGACAGCAATTCTTATTTTGAATACCGTAAAAAGGTTTAGTAATACTTTTATTGAATTTCTTTTGAATAAAATTGTCCAGAATCAGAGATAATGCTTGAACAATATAAAGTAGCTTTGGAAGGAGTATCATTTTAATTACATGTAATCTGTCTTTGAATGTGAAAAAAAAACATTTATTTTTTTTTCAATAATAGTTGAAGATTTCTTTAATAACTTATTTTAATTGATCTTTACAGTATCTTAATTCATTAACTATAGAAGATCAGTTGGCATAATAGTTATGATTTTAACCTCACAGATACAAGGCACAGCATTTGATTTTGGCTTCTGGTTATTGGCTAGACTTGTAATAGTCTGCAAACAGATAGCCTAGTATTTTGCTATGAATCTATCAGAAATTAGCATAACTAAATATCTAATGTACTTTTTGCTTCAGTCTACCTTATATTGCTGATCTACATTGCTTACATATGTTTTATTGATCAATATATTTTTTTCAAGGTTAAATTTGAATTTAGATAGCATTTTAAATTCATTAGTGGATTACATTAAATGATTTATATTGTTGTTAATATCATCTGCTCTCAATAAAATGCCATCTGCAAATAATTGTATTTTAAATTGATTCACTGGTCTTGTTTCAAAATCTTTTATTTTGTTCATTTGCCTTATAAAATTTGTAAAATGCTCAATGGCCAAATTAAACAATAATAATAGAAACATGGGCCAACCTTGTCTGATGCCATTATTGATATTTATTACTTGGAAAAAGAAAGAATATTTAAACATATGGCCTGGAGTCTGCATATAATTGTGATAATAGTTCAATAAAGTTATTGGGGAATCCATACATTTTAAATGTTGTAAATAGGAATTTCTAATTTATTGAATTGAAAGCCTTTTCCAAATTTATTTATTTATTTTATCTATTTTCTATTTGTTTACCAGGTTAGTCCGGCTGGACACAAGGTGACAGTCTTCAGCTGAGGCCCGGGAAGAAAATCTGTAAATACATAATAAAAAAATTATAAAAAATAATACAAAAATTATATAATCATAGCTATTTTGTACAAAGAGCATAGAACATATAAAATGAGTAAAAATCTGAGTTTTACAATTGATGCAGCATACATTGGTTAGAATACTGAGAAACAATTAAACAATATATTATACAACAAATACAGAATTGCTTGAACATAAATTCAAAAAGAAGTTTCCATAGACAAACAGGGTCATAAACTAGAAATCATAACAATAAAGGTGGCCTAAACACCTGGTTCACAGTACTATTCACTAAGTGAAACTGCACAGTACAATTGTGATCTAGAAATTTTGAAAGTCAGGAACAGGTGAAATTAGTCTGGTTCTGTACAGGAACATATCCAAGTTTTGAATAGGAAATCTTTTAGTAGGGATTTGAAAGTATGTTTACTATTTAGACATCTAATGTCAGGGGGTAGAGAGTTCCAGGCCTTAGCAACTGCATAGGAATAAAGAGATTGGCCTGAGCTATGTAAGCAATTGGTAACAGTCAGTAGGGCGGTATTGGAAGATCTTAGTTGACGCGCAGTTTTATGAAAGGTGAGCAGACCAGAGAGGGCAAGTATTTTATTTGGTTGGTATAGCAGTTGATGGGTCAGGAGAAGTTGATTGTATTTTAGTAGGTTAGGGAGTTCTAACCATCCTAGTTGTCTTAGAGAGAGGCAGTGATGAGAGCAAAACTTAGCATTGGTTGCAAATTTTGAGAGTTTATTGTATCAGGTAGATAGTTCCAAAAGGTCAGATTTGTTTAGGTTAGTTAGAACTGGGGAAGCATATAGTAAGGTGGAGAGTAGATGGGTACAAGAGATAGTGATTCGGGATTCCTCTGTGAGGAAGCTCTTGCAACAGTACAGTGAACCTAGTTTCTTATGAACTTTGGCAATTGTTAGTGCTATATGTTTGTCGAATTTTAGGTTTTGGTCAGTAATTACACCTAGTAGCTTGGCTTGAGTTACTAGTGTGATAAGGGTATTGGAGGATGTTATTGAAAATGGCAAGGTAAGGGTGAAAGTTTTAGATGGGTGGAAGATCATGAGTTGGGTCTTAGATGGATTTAATATGAGATGGGAGGAATTTACCCATTTTTCTATAGTAGTGAAGGCTTCCCGAGTTCTGTCTTGGAGTAATTGTAGAGAGGGGACTGAGCAAATAAGGGTGGTGTCATCAGCATACTGTACTATATTAGTTTGTTGGGTAGCTGAGGGGAGGTTATTGGTAAAGAAGGAAAATAGTAAGGGACCAATAATGGATCCTTGCGGAAAACCTTGTTCTACTGGGAGGAGAGGGGAGAGAGAGTTAAGCCATTTAACAGCTTGTTGCTGGAGAGACAGATCATTTTTAAACCACAGTAGAGAGGAGTTATCCAGATTGAGCCCAGAGGGAGTCAATAGTAATTTACAGTGGGATAGCGTGTCAAATTCCTTTGACAGATCTAGGAAGACAAGCAATACTAAGTTACCAAGATAGTTGTGGACATCTTTATATTATTAAAGTTTGTATAATCAATTACAGTGACTTCTGTTTTTATAATATTATGAGTTTGTCTTTTAACAATGAATCCTGTTTGGTAATTGTTTATTGAGGATTGTGTGCATTGTCATCAATTTATTGGAGAGTGTAGACATAATACATTTTGTACTCAATATATAACAAAGAAATTTACCTGTATTATCTTGCTTCAGTATGGGTGAAATAATAGCATATTTCCATGAAGGAAGAATTTTATTCCCGTTATTAATTACATTTATTGACTTTTGAAACATGTGACAACATTCAAAAGTAGCATTTTATATATCTCCAGAATGAGACCATCTAAACCCAGAGCTTTTTTAACTTTTAATTTTTTACACTTTAATCTCTACTGTGGTTATAGATTCAATAAGAAATGTCGTGTGATCTTGTGACATTTTATTTGAAACATTTTATTTAGGAGTCCTTTTATTCTGTATGAAGTCTGTGTAATGTATGTGACACAAATTCAGAGACTAATAAAGGTTGTTTTAAGAATCTGCCACTAAATAACCTGTGGTTGCTGGCAGCATCATTATACCAAGAGTCTGATCCTTTCTTGAAAGATGGAAGAGGATCTGAATTTCTCATGAACAAACATAGCATTCCAAAGTCTTGCTGCCCTAAAGTATTTTTATAAAGCCTAAAGTATGTCCTCTATATTATTATTATTGCTATTATCACTATTACTATTATTATTATTATTATTATTATTATTATTATGATTATTATTATTATTATTATTATTGTGTCTGGACTGATTTTTATCTGTTCTGGTTTATTTACTGTCTAAGTTCTTTTGGTTATTCTGTATAGTGCCATATGATTTTCCTCATATGAATGTAATCTAACTTTTTCTAGGGTTATTGCCTGGGAATGGGCAGGGGAGGGCATAGATTAGTCCATGAAAAACTTCATGAGCCTAAAGGTGTTTTAATGGGTAGCTGTAAAGAAGTAAGGATCTATTATTCTTATCCTTTTCAAAGATTATGATCTTGAGGTTCTCTGATTCCTCAATTAAAGTCAGGTGGGATGGACACTTCACCCTCTTCAGATTTAGAAGTGGTGTCTTGCATTTGACACAATCTTCCACTCAGGTATTATACAGAAACTCTCCCAATTTGTAATTACCCCTTACATTAACAGATGGGTAGTCAACTGGCTCACCAACAGGACATGTACTGTCAAAGTAAGTGACTTCACTTTCAGCAAAAGTCCAGTCACCAGTGGCATACCATGGTTCTGTGCTGGGCCACTTACTGTTTGTAATTTATTTCTCAGAAGTCCAGGCAAACTTGGATGGCCTGTGACTGACCAAGTTTGCTGATGATTGCAAATTGGGAGCAATCACTGAGTCCCCCAGAGATGTTAATATACTACAGATAGGGTTACTGCAAACATAAGATTGGTGCCAAAGCCACAGATTAAAGCTAAAATTATTCCCTTTGGGAAAGCTGACATCCCTGCTAATTGCATTATAGACAGCATCCATCTAAGTGTGGACCCAGTGGTACTTGATCTGGGTACTCAAGCTGATAGCAATCTGAACTTTGACCACCACATATCAACCATAGTAACTAAATCCTTCTACGTGACACTTCTTGTAAGTAAAGGCATTGCATCTAGTTCTAAGGATGTTATAATTCTATTATACTTGGCCCTCATCAGACCAGTAATTGAGTACAATGCTCCCATATGCATGTTCCTCACCGGACACCTGCAACAACTGGAGAGACCACAGAGGATTCTCACCAAGAAATTACAGGATACATAAAAACAAGTCTTACGTAGAAAGACTGAAAGTCCTGTCACTATATTCGGTCTTCTACAGGTTGCTAATGGGTGACCTGTGCCTGGCTTACAGGGCAGTCTCTGACCCAGCCCTGGTGGAAATGCTACATATTCGTAAATTAAACTGTATGAGGGTCACTTGCTCAAGGGATCTTAACCAAGCCTCTGGCATGAACAGGTCATGCTGGAGAGATAGATACATCTACCAGAGACTAACACTTCTCTGGAACAAGCTTTCAGTTCATGTGAAACAGAGTCCCTCCCTGACCCTTTTCAAACGCAATCTAGATTAAGGCATGGGTGACCAAAAATTCACCCCTGGGGTGGTGCCCATATCCCTCCTGGACAGAGGAAATCAGTATTAACTACCATAGACCTTTACCTCTGCAAACCACTCACCTAACCACCAACAATTGGGGCAACTCAGGATAAATATGGTTAGGCTTCTATGGGCTCTAGGGCTGTTAACCTATCTACCTTCTATGAACCTATAAATATCTAAGAATGAGTGTGTCAAGAAAAGGTTCAGGGTATCTGGATTCAGAGAATTAGCAATTGAAGATATGCTCACCACTAGATTGCTGATATTAGTCCATGCTCCCTTAGGGTGCATTCCTACACCCACATGGACAGGTCCCACCAATTACAAACATCTGTTTAAAGTCTAGCTCCCATAGGACATCTCAATAATCCTTACTCACCCTTGATCATCTGTTCAGTTGGACCCTGGAAATGGGAGGCCTAGAAGAAGAGTCGTCAACCCCAGTGTTACCACTGAGCTATGATCAGGTAACTCAAAAGTTGTTTTCCAGGATCAGACCAGCTAACTAAATGACAGGTACGTATTTTTTACTTTCAGGATTCACTGGCCAATGTGGCTTCCAGGGATTACACTTCCTCTTGGCCCCATATTGTCTGCTGAAGCAGAGGATGAGTACAACCTCAGCATTTTCAAGTAGAAGATGATGGATGGTGGTAATGCCACAACACAATGGGACTGGGTGGCCATCTGGACCAGTGGTGGCTCGTGGTACTGGACTGAAGGACTGCAACCCCCCCCAGCTAAAAGTAAAGAAAAGGTAAAAAAATATACTTATTTAAAAAAAAAATACTGACTGGCTTCACTGGCATGGACAGGCTACCTGTTGCATGCGAGTTCGACTGACTCAATAAGTCCTGGAACTCGAACTGCGCATGCATGCTCGGTGAGTTCCGGGTTTTAAAAAAAAATAGTTTTCAAACTTTCCTCTCAATCCGGACTGCAGTTAAGCAAGTCCGGATTAATAAATACACTTTTTGTATGCATATGCCCACAAATCCATGTGTTTTTTAACTGCAGTGAATGGAAGGAGATTGGACTGCCACGTCCACAGTCACGTACGTGATGCGGACATGGCTGGATTGGTACTGATTGGTTCTCAGCTCTCGCTGTCTTCCCGCGCTTTGCGTGCTGGGAAAAAGAGAGTGAGCTGAGAAGCAGCAGCAGATCAGTATACATTTTTGTTTTTTGGAGGCCTGGAGGCGGGTGTTCCTGAGTTAGAGGAGTCTCGGAGGACAGTGGCAGCAGAGCAGTGCACCTTGACCTGGCTGGTGGTGTAGAAGAAAGAAGAAGCATTTCGAAGAACCAAAGGAGGAAAGGAAGTGAAATAGCAGGTTAGTGAAGGCGGATGTAACATAACTTGTAAAATAAGATTTTTTTTTGGTTGGCTTTATTAATTCTTAGTACTAGTTGTACTTGCACTTGGTAAAAAGCAGGTAGGTGAAGGTGAAGGGGGATACAAAAAAAGTAACTTGTAGAATAAGATTTTTTTTTGTTGGCTTTATTAATTCTTAGTAGTTATACTTGGTAAATTGCAGGTTAGTGCAGGTGAAGGGGGATTCAAAAAAATGTTGTAGAATTTTTTTTTTATTGATGGTTTTGTTGGAATAATTATTAGTTGTACTTGGTAAATAGCAGGTTAAAGTGCAGGTGAAGGGGGATACAAAAACATTTGTAGAATAATTTTTTTTTTTACTGTTGGCTTTATTAATTTTTAGTTGTTATACTTGGTAAATAATAGTGAAGATGAAGGGAAATACAAAAAAAGTTGCAGAAAAAAGATTTGTTTTATTGTTGCCTTTGTTGCAATAATATAATTCTTAGTTGTATTTGGTGGCTTGCTTACAGTATTATAGAAATTAATAGATTAGAACTGCCTTGAGTCTTAAGATGGCAAAGCAAAGTTCTAAATTAGTGATGTTCAGACGTGTGTGTGTGTGTGTGTGTGTGCGTGTGCGTGTGTGTGTGTGTGTGTGTGTGTAAATATTGGTTCCCCGCTGTATTGTCTGGCTATTTTATAGTTTTGCATTACATTTTTGGTCCATTTCTCACAAAATTGTGGTTTTCTGGCAAATTAGTGTCAAATCATTAAAGATTAAAGTTAGAAAATTGTAAAAGGAAAAACTTCAAAGATCAATACACGTTAGGTTCAAGCAAGGCACCCTTTATTACTTGCAGCAAGGACACAAAGCATGTAGGTACAAGATTTGTCTAACTTTCTGGTAGTCAGTATATTATTCTTATACAGTTCTCTTCATTTCACATAGAAAATGTTACTAATCTACTGCTGACATAGTTGGACACAGCTTTCTGTATGTTACACAGAAAATGTTACCAGGCTTATTGCTGTCTTGCAAAAACATTTGAGAAAAACAACCTGGCCTTGGGTTTATTTTAGCCCACCTTGTCTCTTCAATTCTTCCATTGTACAATTCTAATACATGCGATACATTTTGTCTAGATTCAAGGTACATTTCTAGCTTTGGTACAAGTAGTGCTGACTATAGTTTAAGCTTTCAAACATCTATTGTTTTCTTTATCAAGACTTCTAGCAGCTGCACATTTTCTCATGGCATAAGCAGAAATAGAATGTCTCTTATTAGATTTCCGGTAGCTGCACATATTTTCATTCCATAAGCAGAATAAAGTGTCTTTTATTAAGTTTCTAATAGCTGTGCAGATTCATGCAGTATTAACAGAATAAATGTATTAACCCTTTTAAGCCTTTAATGTACTAAGCATGCACATTGCTATTATGCATTTTCCTAACATTTCCCCCCTTTTAATACTTTTATTCTACTTTCAAAACAAGCATAAACAGTTTTTTCTTCCCTTAACCTCTTCCTACTCAGGATTTGCAGTTAAGAGAGTCATTTAGTTTAAACCCATGAAAGCATTTTCAATTTTTCAGTAACTCTTCGAGTTCGGCATCTTGGCATAAGGTTTCCAAAACTGAAATGTCTACAACATTTTTGATTAGTCCTTTTATGCAGGGGATGCAGCAGCACCCACACACCATCAGTAGAGCTATCCCTACACAGATGGCAATCAGAATGTTCATCAGGATACTGCCACACCCCCCAAACAATTTCTGGAAAAAGTCTGTCAATGGATTTGGTCTTGGTTTGGTCATGGCCGACACCTGCTGGATTACCTCAAGATGGTTGTTTATCTCGTATTTGTGGTCAGGAATATACAAACAGCACTCCTCCTGGATTAAAGCGCACGTACCTCCTCTCGCCGCTAGGGTGAAGTCAAGAGCCATGCGATTTTGAAGTACCACTGTTCTCGTGGCAGTCAGTTCATCGGTTACTAATTATAGGGCAGAAAAGGTTGTATTACTCATTATTTTGAGAAGTTTAGACAATTTTCTCAGTTCCCAGATTGATTTCAATGCTCCATATGCTGGTAATACACCTGCCCACGATATGACATTATCACTCAGGTCCATGTGTGATAGTCCTTTGTTATTTCCAGGGTCTAGGTCATGATGGTATTTCCAGGGTGCATTGATTTGTCCCACTGGATTGACAGGCTTCTTGATTTCTTGGGCATTCCGAATATTCCCTTGAGGTAAAACTGTTGTGTGTCATATGGCCGGTACCAGGTATCCCAAAAAACAACTGCCGGACCAATTCTCGGGTAGCCATTTATATGCTTTTCTTCCGCATATAAAGTAACAATCTTCCACTTTAGTAGTAACTTTACTATACCCTTGCTCTGCATGAAACATTTTTCTGTCGATTATAGACAGTTGTTTGTAGAGATCAGCATTAAGTTTTACTTCTTTAATTGTCTTATGCATCAGTTCAACAAATGAATCATAGCTCGTTATCGGATTTAGTGTAGCATCTGTAGGGAACAGTTACATTGCAATAGCTCCAACTCACCTTGACTGTATCATTCTTATAAAAACACACAGTTCCTTTCTGTTGAATAGACAAGTGCAATGCTACTTTATCTTTTGATGTGACATCTGATGTATCATGAATTAAGTTTTCCCAGGTCTTGTTAGCCCCTAGGGGAACTGCAGTTAACAGTAGCCCCCCATATGCTGTTGGTAAAGCCGTGCAAATCCAGTAATTCAAAATATTGAAGGTTTCAGCATACACATATTTAATTGCCTGGTAAGTATTAAAGTTTGGGTGCCACTCTGCATGCTTATTTAGTTCTACTTGCATGGCTGAGAAAAGAAATGGCCACAATAAAAAGATTATTGTCACCAGTACAGTCAACAGGATGGTCATGTAATATTTTTGTGGAAATGGTTGTTCTGCATTTACGTTTTCTCTGGTTCTTCCAAGTAAGTGTATTTGGATCTTACTGGATTCCGTCATCTTATTTTGGACACGTGATCTTACTCTCTGCCCTAATAGGACCTTCAGCACCGATGGTTTCTTCACTAGGTTTGAGACGGATCAGTCTTATTGATCTGACCCCCCCTTTGTAGCCAGACTTTGTGCTTAGGGTCCCGATGGAGAGGTAAGATCTTTGTCCAATTCAAAGTTCTTTACCAGCTTGCAGTACATCAGGTGTATCCACGAAGCTCATTCTGCTATTTTGACTGCAGTAGGTGTCGAAAGAAGCACCTGGTAGGGACCTTCCCACCTTGGCGATGCCCAGTTATTTCGCTTCATGATTTTAATCCATACCCAGTCTCCAGGTGTCACTGCCACTTCCGATGTTTCGGTTCGTTTTTTATCTAAAACAGAATTTGACTGCAGCAGATGTTTAGAACTCAACAACTTTTTCATATATTCAGCTAGTGTAAAATAGGCTTCCTGGCTTCCAAGTTTTTCCTGTCTCAGCTATTAATTTTCTCAATTTGCTTTTTAATATACTATTATGCCTTTCAACCAGCCCTGCAGACTGTGGATGGTATGCACAATGATTTTTTAAAGAAATACCAAAATGCTTACTTAACTGCTGTATGGTTTGATTTACAAAATGTGTACCATTGTCACTGTAGATTCTTTCCGGAATGCCAAACCTAGGAATAATTTCCTTGACAAGTACTTTTGCCACTGTAGCTGCATCCAGATTTTTGGTTGGAAAGGCTTCCACCCACTTGAAAAACATATCTGTAATGACAAGACAATACTTTTTATTTTCACATTTGTTCACTTCTATGAAATCCATACAGATAGTGTGAAATGGATATGGTGGTGTGGGGAAACTCCCTTGCTTGGGCTTTATCGCCCCCTCTGCATGATGTTTGTTACAAATCTGACACATCAAACAAACTTTTTTAGAGTAGTTTGTAAATCCGTACGTTGTGAACACTTGGTTCACCAGCAGTACCATCCCCCCTGTTGAGACATGGCATTGCCCATGGCTCAAGAATGCTGCATAGCGAAAAAAATTAGAGGGTAGTATCGGTTTTCTTTCTTTAGATGTATAGCCCTTTTTTGAGGATTGCTCCTCGTTTTATCCATCGCTGTTTTTCAGCTTGCGTAGTGAGTGTCTGCATTGTTTTTAACATGTCTAGATCTAAGGTTTCAGATGGTTGCAATTCCTTATTTAAAAGAAATACTTCTGTGGCTACTTGTTTTGCAGCTGTATCAGTTCTCGCATTACCTTTTGAAATCCTATCCTGTTGCTTGGTGTGAGCTGTACATTTGCAAATGGCCACTTTCTGACGTAACTGAATAGATTCTAAAAGATCTAAAATAAACTGTGCATGATTTATAGGTTTGCCAGTAGATGTTATCCTTCCCCGGTTTTTCCACTGTTGTGCAAACACATGTACAGTGGAAAAAGCGTACTGGCTGTTAGTAAAAATGTTTACACATTTACCCTTTGCTAGGGTACATGCCGTGTCAGGACAATCAATTCTGCTGCCTGTGCAGATAAATAGTGTGGTAAAGATTTTGCTTCTACAATCTCAATATCAGAGACTACTGCATATCCTACTAGGTTTTTTCCTGCAGAACCCCTTTTGTATGAGCCATCTACGTAATATGTCACCTCGGCATTGTCCAAGGGGACGTCCGTGAGATCTTTTCTAGGTAGGGTCTTTTGCTCAATTACCTGCAGGCAGCAATGGGGTGTGCCATCTGCAGGGGTTGGGAGCTGCGTAGAAGGGTTCAAAGTTGTACATCATTCAATTGTCATATGAGGTTGGCTTAACAATATAGTCATGCAGGAAAGATGCATAGCAGGGGAGAGATATGCCACTTTTTCTTGCAGTAAAATGATCGCAACTGCATGGGGCACTCTCAAAGTGAGAGGGTGGAACAATACTACTGAGGCTGAAGCCTGCACTGCCATTGCAGCTGCAACTACTGCTTGTACACAGTGGGGTAAGGATCGTGCCACTGGGTCCAGCTGTGATGAATAGTAAGCGATGGGGCGTTGCTTATCCCCATGCTGTTGTGTTAATACTGATGTCATGTAACCCTGCTTGCAATCTACAGTCTGGAAAAAATGTTTATGATAGTTTGGCAATCCCAGAACTAGTGAGGACGCTATTCACTGCTTTAGTTTACAAAAAGCATACTCTGCCTCTGGTGTCCATTGCAACAAATCCTGCGCTGCCATAGGCGTCTTATATATAAGGTCAGTTAAGGGTGCTGATTCCAAAGCATAGTTTGGAATCCAGCTCGCAAAATTAGTTGTACCCAGGAAGGACATCATTTCCTTCTTGGTAGTGGGTTTTGGTGCTTGTAAAATTGCTACTTTTCTGTCCTCATCTAACGTTCTACCTTCCTTGGATCTTACATATCCTAGATATTTAACCTGTTTTTTCCAGAGCTGCAGTTTGTCTTTGTTTACCTTATGTCCCTCAGCAGCTAAAAATCATAGAAGTGCTATGGTATCTTCTTTACAATCCTGCTGGGTGGGGGCTGCCAGCAGAATGTCATCAACATAAAGTAAAACCTGGCTACCTCTTGGTGGGTTGAATCCCGCCAAGTTGCTTGCCATTTCTTGTGAGAATATCGTTGGACTTTCACAATATCCCTGTGGTAGGCGTGTATATGTATATCTTTTTCCCTGAAATGTAAATGCAAACCAATACTGGCTATCAGGGTGTATCGGTATCGAAAAGAATGCATTGCTAATGTCTACCACAGAAAAATACTTTTGTTGAGGTTTTAGGTCATTCAACAGGGTGTGTGGATCTGGCAGTATGGGTGCCCTTGGTATTACCGCGGCATTTACAGCTTGAAAATCCTGGACCATACGCCATTCTCCATTGGCTTTTTTAACTGGAAATAAGGGTGTGTTACATGGTGAATCGGGAGATTCTATTAGTATCCCTCCTTTAAGTAAGGATGCTATAATAGGCTTTATCCCTGCCTCTGCATCTTTTCTTAAGGGATACTGTCTTTTTTGTGGTCTGAATGCTGACTTTGGCGTGATAGTGACTGGCCCCGCTGTACGAATGAGTCCTACATCTGATTTCCCTGTTGACCAGAGAGTCTCTGGTATACCTCGCAAGGCGTTTTCTTCCTCCTTTAATAGGAGTGTCCATCAGCTGTCTTTGCTAGATTGTAAGTGCACAGCTGGGTTGGTCTGAGTTACCCAATTCAATTTTTGTAGTTGTACCCCCTGTCCTGACAGTTCTAGTTCTGTCTGTTTCTCCCATCTCATGGCTTTTTCTCCTAGGTCTGCCCATTTTATATTTTTGTTTTTAGTTAAACTAACATGTGGTAATCGATTAGATTTATAAAGTGCAAAAAACTCCTGGGGCAGTGAACAGCTGGCTACACTGTTCCCTTCTTTGTCCCAGTACAGGTTATGCAGCATCAATCTATTTGTATGATTCTTAAATAATTCTTTCTCATATTCCTTATCAGGTCCTGGTGTGTTACAAAAATACAGGGTACAGTGCAACAGGTGTTGCTTGTCAATGTCAAGGGAGGGAAACTTACTGATGGCTATGCTCATTAGTTCCTTGGTCACAGTCCCTGGACCAGTTGTAACCAAGTCCTGGCTGTACCAGTAAAACATTCCACCCTCCGATTGCACCACAAAGGTATTATTTTGTCGCTGTGCTTCCATACCCTGCATGGTTGGCACTACTGCTATACCAAGTATCTGCATGAGGTCTCTGCCCAAGAGGTTTACTGGGCATTTTGCAGAAACTACAATTTTGCTTTTCTGTGTTTATCCTGAAACTGGATCAGTTATTGCAATGTTATGGGAGAGAGGCTCCCGATACAACTGTCCATTAGCTGCTCTGCCCAGTATGTAATCAGGTGACTCTATGTTTTCTGGTAGTTTGGAGGGGTGTATCAGGGTCCATGATGCCCCTGAATCACACAAAAATTTGACCTCCCTTCCTTCTACCAAGAGTGTAATTTCTGGTTTTGTGTCTGTTAAATAGAGTTGCAGGCTCAACAAAGCTAAATCTAATATTTCGTTTTCTTCATTGTCGCTAAATTCCTGCACTTCCTCTACTCCCTCTTTCACATTCTCATTTGTCCTTTCTTTACTAGCCCCTTCTGGTGATTCTTGACTATCATATAGTCAGTCCTCATCCTCCTTGTCTTCCGTTGTTGCCTTCTTATTTTTCCTGCAATCCCTTGCCAAATGTCCCTTTTTACCACATTTAAAACATTCTCCCCTTTTCTTACGCCCTTCAAAGTCCTCTGATTGCTGATCAGACTCCTTGTTTCCCTGTGCGTTTTTCTTGCCCTTTTTCCCAGACTGTACTATGTAAACTTTTGCTCCATTTTCTACAGAAAATACTTGAGCTTTCTTTTTCTTTTTGCTATTAAAATGCCTATAATATTCAAGTAATGATTGTAACCTGCTTGTACGATGGTCTACCATGTGTTTTGTAATAAAACTGCTTATAGGCGCACTACTGCCTTTCAAAAATACATTCTTTAGCTGCTGTTCATATGGGGAATCTTGCGTTTGATCTTCAGGAACCTGCATTCCACAGTGGTTATTAAAGCATTCTAACAATCTGGCATAGTACCGGTCAATTGTTTCACCTTCTTGTTGGATGCATTGATTAATGCAAGTCCAGTCTACCCTAGGTTTCCATTTTTCAGAGATGCGGTCTGTAAGACCTTTTACTCTTGTGTCTAATTCTGCGCTGCTATGTGGGAGGGGTCTTTGTGCAGCGTCACAGGGGTTCCATTTGCCAAAAATCATGTACCAATCTGGCCCTACAATTTGTGTAACTACTTTTTCTACTTTTCCATTTAAGTTATAACTTAACCTCATTCCTTGTAAGTCTTCTGAGAATTTTCTAAAATTAATCTTCGGATGGGGAATTCCTTCAGTGGCTTTCCGGATATCTTCCGGAGTCCAAGGTCTATATACTAAAATAGTTGGGTCCTGATTGTCCTGACCTGCCTGAGGATTAGGTACTTCTATAAGCAGGCATATTTCTTCTTCTTCTCCTATAGGTCGTGAATTCTTAACTATTTGGAACAAAAAATTCAGAGCCAGCAAACGGTGACTTTATAAAATTGTATTAAACAAGAATCACAGCATGTTACAAAACAACGGTTTGCTGGCAAAGCACAGCCTTCTTCAGTGTACAAAAAAGTTTATGTGAAAAACAGTGGCTGCATATATACAGATAGCAACAATCCCATTGGCTGACAATCATAGATGTTCATTAAGTCCCGGTGGGAACAAGCCACCCAATCTAATAATCCATTTCTTTTCTTTTGCATTTAATATTGAGTGCCATTGAGATTTATTAGCCCTATTGCCAAAAATCATATCAATGATGATGAAATTAAATTTACTGGTAGAATGTGCTATAGTATGTTTATACAAGGCATTATGTATCTTTTTTTGTTTGATGTTACTTTGGTGCTCAGAGATGCGAATCCTAAGAGGTCTGGACGTTTGTCCAACATAGAAAGCACCACAGCTGCAAGAAGCTAAATAAATAATCCAGTCACTGGAACAGTTAGAAAAGAATCGCAAATCAAAAACCTGTGAGCAACTGCGAGTAGAGAATTGTTTGGACTTTTGGATGTATTTGCAATTATTACAATGTCCACATGGAAAACAGCCCTGTAAAGGTTCCCCTGTCAATGTCGTTTGTGTCAGATCTGATGATTTATTATCCCTATGTTTGTAATGATTGAAGAAAGAATTGAGATTCTTCCCTTTCCTATAGGAAAAAAGACAACTTTCAGGAATAATGCTGTTTATCTCCATGTCACATTGTAAGATATTCCAATGTCTCCTCACACTTTGATTGAAGCGATTTGAATTACGGGCAAATGTAGTTGTGAATCTAAGGCATTGACCAGTTGAGTCAGTGCGTGTCCTATATGTTAATAGGTCACTTCTGTTCAAAGAACTAACCTTATTACTGGCCATAGCAATGTGGCCACTTTTATAACCACGGAATCTGAATCTGTTGGTTATGTCTGATTTATGTTTCAAATAAGTGCTTTCCTCAGAACAAATACGTTTCGCACGTATGAATTGTGACTTGGGGATGTTGCGTGCTATGTGGGGTGGATGATAACTAGAGGCATGCAAAATTGTATTGTATTCCGGAAACTTCCTATATATCTCAGTAAATAATGTATGATCAGGTGCCCTCTGTATTAGGACATCCATAAATGTAATGGTTTCCTTATCATAATTAATGGTGAAATGCAGGCCCCATTCATTATTGTTGAGATATGTCACAAAATCCAATAATGAACCTTCATCCCCCCTCCATACCAACCAGACATCATCAAGATACCGTCTCCATATATCAATGCCCGCCAAGTATGTGTTCCTCTGTTCATCATAGATTATATGTTTCTCAACAAACGCCATAAAGAGATCAGCATATATGGGGGCAAAGGATGCCCCCATCGCTGTCCCTTTGGTTTGCCAAAAGCATTGTTCTTTATAATAGAAAACATTGCTAGTAAGGACATATTGTGCCAAATCCACCAGAAATTTATTGAAGTCAGAACTATATAAGTTAAAGACTTCAAGCCAATAAGCCAAGGCAAGTAGCCCATCCCGGTGTGGAATATTGGTATACAAGGCACTTACGTCTAAGGAACATAAAAGCCAATCTGGATGAAGGTG
Source organism: Protopterus annectens (assembly GCF_019279795.1). Lineage (NCBI taxonomy): Eukaryota > Metazoa > Chordata > Ceratodontiformes > Protopteridae > Protopterus > Protopterus annectens. Next base: position 1,247,015,861 of record NC_056747.1, on the reverse strand, counting down.
TGTGTCAGAGATAATCTGTAAAAAATTTGTTGTATCTTGTAGGCGTGATCGAATATTGGAAAGCAAAGGCTTCAAATGCTTGGTCAAAAATAAGGAGAGAGGTTCTGTTATGTATCCCTTACCCGATACAATGGGTCTGCCAGGTGGATGAGAAAGATCTTTGTGAATTTTAAATATATGTATTGGTTAGTGGGATCATGAACTAAAAGTTGATTCATGATATCATCAGTAATGATAGCCTCATCCCTTGCTTGTCTTAAATATGTCTCAATTTGTTTCCTAAACATATGAGTGGGGTCAGTGACCATATGTGAATAGTATCTTTCATCATGTGGTTGTCATAATGCTTCCTTATCATAATCAGCCCAGTCTAATACAACCACAGCACCACCTTTGTCTGCTGAAATTATCACAATTTCCCTGTTGTTTTGAAGTTCAAAAATGGCTTGTCTTTCATCAAAAGAAAGGTTGTTATGTTGTAATGAAATATCAGAACTCAAAAAATGCAAGTCCTTAAGTACACTGTTCTGAAACTGCAAAAGCATCTGATGCATAGGTGGAGAAAAGTTAGATCTATGATATGTGAATCTATCATGATCATAAGTAACATCACTATCACCAAAAAACAACTTCAAATTTAACAAACGACAAAAATTCACAACATCCTGTGCAAAAGATTCCTCTGACACAGTGAAGCCTGGAATAAAAGAAAGGCCTTTATTCAACATTCTTAACTGAATGGGAGATAGTTCAAAGGAAGATAAATTTAAGACATTGTAGCATGGGGTTGTCATTTCGCCAGAGCAAGGTTCAAAAGACCCTGAATGTTCTCTATTTCTACGGTGTTTCCGTCCTCCCCGCCTGATTTTGGGCCTAAAGGGGTTGACCTTGGTATTCTTTTTGGGGTCGGTGACTCTGAGACTGTTGTGGCTTCATTTTCTGTGCCTGATGAAGTGTCCTCAAAAGAGGATGTTGTCTCAATCTCCTGCCTTTTTAATATAGATCTAGGTCGTTTCCTTTTATTAGTAGATTTAAAAGGAATAGGTGAAAACCTAACATGTTTGGAGCTAAACATAAAAGGATTCCCCCTCCTGTAGTCTTCCTGGTCCCTGGTAAATTTTTTGGTTTTTCTGGATTTAAGTTCAGTGTCAAACTTGCGTAGATCAGAAGCCACCTTGTTTAATGAAGTCTTAAAAAATGGTTCTTTCTCATAAATTACCAATTTGTTGACTAGAGTATTGATTTCCTCTAATTCTTTATCAATGGCCCTATTATGGAACTTGAGCAGTTCAACAACAAAAGCCATGGTTGCTTCTTGCTGTATTTTATTCCATTTTGAATTGAGTTCCTCATCTGCATTAGTAACATGGGGAACAGTGCAAACACGCAGTCCCCTTGGGGTGATTCCCGCAGTCTGGTAAGCATTAAATAGCTTACTGTGCCAAATATTGGATCTTAGGGATCTAAGATGTTTGTTTAAATTTCCAAAAAGTAATCCACAATTGGATTCAGAATCAACCAAATCGGACCCCCCAGTGTTCCCTGTAGATGACCCTAGTCCGAAGACCTCAAGGTCCTCTCTATCAGAAACCAGCCCTCGAATAAAATTGGAAAAATCCATAGTTTTGAAAGATAATATTTTTTGCATATACCTTATAGTTCTAAAAGATGATATGCAAATTGTCCAAAAAAGCAAAAAAAGAAAAAGGAGATGGAGGAGAGCTGGTAAAACTGATGCACCGACAATAATGGCTCAAAAACAACCACGTCAATGTGCACACAAATATAAATGGACCATGACAGGAAAATATATCCTAAGAACCACCTGCGTCCAATTTATCCAAAAGCGGAACACTGAGAGAAAAAAATCCTGGTTGATTTATACAAACAATAGAATATGATACCAATGTTCATAAACTAGTCAACAAACCAGATATAGAAAGACTCAATTTCTAACTATTTGCCATAACTCAATATCTTCTTCTGAATTATTTGCCTTTCTTTGAGACCTGGTCCCGATGGGATCTCTGATTTTAGTTAGTTTTAGTTTTATAATATCTCTATCTTTAGTGACCACAGGATATAGTGGGGGTGGACTAACCTGTTCACTTGCTTCATATTCTGGTAAGGGAGGCGGAGGTGCTGATGCTATTACTAAGTTATTATCCTCCTTATCTAAAAGCATTGCTTTTGAATCTTTGTTTCTTTGGTCCCTATGGTTTACTTCCTCCAGCCACCTGTGTGCTTGAGGAATTCCTAACCGCCGTTGCTTTTTTACCTGACCCTTGGAATAGTTTTTGAGTTGTTTGATAAGTTTGATAAGCGAGGATTTTTCTAATTTTCCATCAAATTCGTATTTATTAACCCATTTTGAAAAATATCTAATATTATCGGCGCGTTGCAACTGCATATATTTTGCATCTTCCGTTAACGGCGGGCTCTGGGGTGTTTTTGTGCAATTATTACCCATTTTATTTTACCTTTGATTGTTACATAACTTCTCTTAATTTTTAACGTGTACCACGGATTTTGTTATAGTCTCTTCAGAAAGACTGCCTACTTATTCTGTTTCTCCTGATCTATGACAAGACAGTATTCTTTTTTTTTATTCCTGACTGTAAGAAAAATACAATCTGATAAAAAACAATACACATCTAGTCCCTGATCTGAAACAGAAAACAGAAAAAAGTAGATTCACCTTACCTGAGCCCACATGATTGATCACCGATTCGCGGAGACCCGTCCTTCATTCACAGATCAGAAAGTGGCTGGCCTCTTTTGACGACAATTCAGTCGGAGGATTTTTCATATAAGAAGAACCGATTTGGTTTCTTCCCGTACGGTTTCAGCCACCTGGCTGTCTGATCTGAGGCGAAGAGAGGGTTCCGGTCTGAAGGACCAATCTGTAAAAGGAAAAACTTCAAAGATCAATACACGTTAGGTTCAAGCAAGGCACCCTTTATTACTTGCAGCAAGGAGACAAAGCATGTAGGTATAAGATTTGTCTAACTTTCTGGTGGTCAGTATATTATTCTTATACAGTTCTCTTCATGTCACATTGAAAATGTTACTAATCTACTGCTGACGTAGTTGGACACAGCTTTCTGTATGTTACACAGAAAATGTTACCAGTCTTATTGCTGTCTTGCAAAAACATTTGAGAAAAACAACCTGGCCTTGGGTTTATTTTAGCCCACCTTGTCTCTTCAATTCTTCCATTGTACAGTTCTAATACATGCAATACATTTTGTCTAGATTCAAGGTACATTTCTAGCTTTGGTACAAGTAGTGCTGACTATAGTTTAAGGTTTCAAACATCTATTGTTTTCTTTATCAAGACTTCTAGCAGCTGCACATTTTCTCATGGCATAAGCAGAAATAGAATGTCTCTTATTAGGTTTCCGGTAGCTGCACATATTTTCATTGCATAAGCAGAATAAAGTGTCTTTTATTAAGTTTCTAATAGCTGTGCAGATTCATGCAGTATGAACAGAAAAAATGTATTAACCCTTTTAAGCCTTTAATGTACTAAGCATGCACATTGCTATTATGCATTTTCCTAACAAAAATAATGACAGACATTTGAGTTTCAGATTTCATACTCTTCAGAAAATTCATACTAATTTAAGACCTACTATTTTATTAACTTTCTATGTTTGTAAGAGCAGTATTTAAAAATTGTCCTTATTTTTGGGCCTTTGTCCCACTTCTATGTATGGCTTTGTCCAGATTTCTTGCTCTGAGGTTGAGAGGTATGACAAATGTGCCAGGGCCATCACCGTCAGCCAGAGACATTTCAAATTGTGACATACTTGTTGCACTCCACTCTCCCATGTAGTGACTCTGGATGTGTCCAAGCAAGACAAGGAGCAGTTATGCACACCCCCATCCAAGGTAGACACAAGTACTACAGTGGCTTTTCATCTGTCCTTGATTTTGCAGAATGTTCTGGTTTTCTGTCATATTTTTATACTTTTGATTTATGATTATTATTATTCAGAAAATGCATGTGCTGCACTGCCTGTTGCTCTCTGTTTAAGCAGCAGTGCTTTAATGACCTTCAGGTAAGCTTGTCTTGAGATTGTAAGATGCAAGTAAGCTTTAATAAGTATACTGTTAAAGAATTGCCAACATTGAGAGCCTTTTTGTTGTTGCCATGCAGAGAATATTTACATAACTAGATAACGTATAAGCCTTAGGTATTGAAATGCATATGACAGTATTTGTAATAAAGGACAGTATTACAGTATTTTTAGAAGCTCATTACATTTGTTGGAGACTTGCAGTCATCTTTGCAGGTTTTATCCATAAACTAAACAGAATGCCAACATATCATGTGTGGTCCATAACCTGTGCAGTAATCCTTTAAGCAATTTATTTTAAGCTTGTTTCTTGTTTGTTGTTCATTTTTTTACTTTGATCATGTTTTCCCCATGAAACAAGTAGATAGTTGTTGTCAGGCAGCAGGTCTTTTTTGGATAAGAAACATGTTTTACAAGTGGTAAAAAACTTTCTTACACTGTGAAGGACACCAATGAGGAAGAGAAAAGGCAAACACTACTAAAAATTCCTGATGTCCACCACGGCAGTAAAACTTAATAGTAAAATCAAAACTTTAATGAAAAGAATATAACATAAAATAAGCAGTCCTCAGTATTCCGATAAGCGCTTTTGGCAAATAAGCCTTCCTCAGATCGTATGCTGCCGTGGTGGACATCAGGAGTTTTTAGTAGTATTTTTTACAAGTGGGGGTATCACAGAGATTGCTACTTTCAGCATGTTACTTGGTACTTTTATAAAGCCGAATATAAATTATAATTAGAACTGCAGTGCAAGGAGAAGTGGTTTGAGTTGAGTGCTGCTTGTTTATTTATACTTAATTTTGACTGGCATTCCAGTAATGTATTTAAAAAGTAATTTATTTTTTTCATGTCTCGGAACCTTTTTATTTCCATCTAGATATTAAGTAAGCTGCCATGTAGCCAATGCAGTGAAATATTTTTTTCTTCTACACTTGATTTTGTCTTGATTAGATTCTCATAATGATGGTTTGGCACCCAGGGCAGTGTATTTAATTCAAGTTCCAGGTTTTGTGGTTTTGAACATAGCTTTGCCACTTTCTAGTCGGCCGCACCCCTTCCCATTTGCCCCACCCATTCAGCTGTCTCCTGCAGCCTCCCTTTGATTTGAAGTCACCAGCAGCCACTGATCTGGACCACAGCCTTATCCCCAGGAAAGTGTAACCCTTATCTGTCCTTGAATTATTTAATCTTTCAGTGGTGCTCTGGTAATGGCCCAGGCTTGTGTACAGGATCCATCAGCCAATCCATATATAGGCACTTTTAACTGCCACCATTTTCAAGATAGAAAGACAAGCCAGGAACCTTTCCTCCTATGTCTATAGGTGGCTAAGTTAAATCACAGGCACTTAAGGTAGTGTTTGACATCATGCTGCACTCTTTTGAGGCTCTTGGCAAATTGTCTGGTGTCATACAAACATTCTGAAAGTTTAGGCACCAAGCTCATTTCCATGAAGTAAGTCAGGATCAATGTCCAAACTGTATGAGTGATAGAAAATAAATGGCAGCTTTAGGGGCTAAATATTGATTTTATGCTGCAGTGTATTATATCTCAGCATTCCCCAAAACATGAATATTTACACAATAATGCTAAACTGGAGCAGAAGAATCAGATCAATCATGGATGCACAAAGGCGGGTCTCCTAATATAGAGAAGAATGTTATTTTTCACCAGTTGTTCTATGAGGCTATGCCTTTGTGAGTGATACAATTGTTTATTAGATGTATATTTTCTCATATGTACTAAAACAGATTCACTAGATTTTAGATATGCATTTCATTCATAGAAGATATCATCTCTACACCTGGTTTCCTTTCAGTGTCTCTGATATTCTGAGAATTCAGCACTTATTTTTTACTAGCTGCAGTTGATTTGAATGCATGCCATGGTTTGTGGTAAATTTCATTGGTGGTTACAGTGGTTGAATTATATTACTGTCAAATTGCACTAGTTCAATTGTAATATAATTTCTGGAATCATTCTCTTTCTTCACAGTTCTGTGACCATGGAATTAGAATAATGAATTTTTGTAAGGACAACGAGAAGGAAGCAGCGCCAATAAAGAGAAGTGCAGCTAAACCAGACAAACCTTCACAATTACGATAATGCGTTAGTATGTTATAAATTGCTGAAACACCACCACAACGTACCACGATAATCCTAAATAAAGGATTATCGTGGTACGTTGTGGTGGTGTTTCAGCAATTTATAACATACTAACGCATTATCGTAATTGTGAAGGTTTGTCTGGTTTAGCTGCACTTCTCTTTATTGGCGCTGCTTCCTTCTCGTTGTCCTTACAACAAGTCTTGTGTTCGTTTTTGGTTACTAGAATAATGAATTTGTCAGGGTGTTGGGGAAGAAGCAAAGCTTCTGGTTGTTTTAGGTGATTGGAAGTGAAACATATTTGTTTCATTTCTAATCACCTTATTTCATTGTTTTTGTATGTTGATGAAGCACATTGCCAGTGAGGTTTCACAACACATTTTATGTTGATGAAATTTCATTGGTGATTTAAAGGAATACAACCTTTTTACTATGCAGTTTGACTACATAATCAATCCAAACCCTTTGGTTAGATCAGACAAATTCTGAGAAGAAAAAAAAACTCGAAAGGTATGATTAGACAAGTGTTCTCTGCAAGTAGTGTGAATAACCAAGTACGGGCTTAACCCTGTTTCCATTCTCCTGCTACTCTGCAAAGCATATCTGAGGAGGGAAGAGGTTATCTTTGGTTCAGCTGAGCAGGAGAAGTCATTCACATATGGCCAATACATTACCGGTAGTGTATAACACTGTTAAGTCACCATTAAATTATATTTAAATGACTGAATATACATCCCCTTAGTTTGAAGAGGTTTTTTGGTACACTTATGGGCATGTGGTGGTATCAAGGAGCCCTCAATAATGGCACTCCTCCATGCCTGATTCAGGTGATAGGAAGTTCATAGACAGAGTCTACATTTTAAATATAAAGACAACTGTATTTTTCATTTTCTCATTGGTTATTTAATACCTGGTTTGGAGCACTGTTTTGGCTAAAATGACACATCTCAAACAAGATATGTCTATACTTTTTAAATCTCATTGTAAATATTGCTGCAACTAAATGATTCAGTTGATGATTATTAATTTTCATTCATACAAAATACAAAAATGAATATGCTTGTGCATTTTAATGACTATTTTATGTATTCTGACAGAGTAGTTTAACAGTGATTATTTTGTTAATTTCTGCTGCTGGAAAAATCCGAATGGGGAATTAGACATTAATTTGATCAACAAATTACTGGAATAAAATTGTGTACATTAAAATTATTGCATAATCAGCAATATCATATTAGTAACTTTAAGGTATAGACCTGGTATAGGTGTTATAATTTAAGAACTGAGCTACTGTATGTTCTTTGTCCTTGTTCCTACGTCCATAGAGTCCTACCACCACCACAGTCATCAGCCAGCCTCAGGGATTAAGCATAGTCTCCTAGTGCAGCATATTATATAGGTTCATAGGTGTGTACTAGGCTAATGGCCCTGGAGCCTTTACAAGCCTAGCCCATAGGATTACCCTGGCATCGTGCTACCCAACCTTAGTTCCCAGTGCTTGTGTCGAGTAAAGCCAATGGAGTGATCCCTGGGGTAGATTTTCTATTTCCCATCCACTTATGAAGATTTCTCTTGAATAGGGCCAGTGAGGTGGTCTGCTTGACATATATGCGAAGTCTATTCCATAGCAAGGGCAGTCTCTGGGTTATGAATCTGTCCCACCAGCATGTTCTGTTGATTGTGGTAATGAGGTTGAGGTCTCTGGAGCGTGTGGTGCGGAGGGATTGGGATTTATTTAGATGTAGCATTTCTAACAGAGCTGGGTCAGACATGGCTTTGTAAGTCAAGCAGAGATCACCTCTAAGTAGGCAATATGAGACAGAGAAGAGTTGGAGTTTTTTAGTCTGTCTATATAGGACAAATGTTTAAGGGATAGGATCCTCTTTATGAGGTACTTTTGCAGCCTGTCCAGTTGTTTTAGGTGTTTAGTGAGATACATGCCAAATGGGGCATTGTACTCAATGACTGGCCTAATGATGGAAGAGTAGAGGGAGACAATGACCTCTTTCTTCCTGGATGAAAAACCCTTATTATTGAGATGTGCCACATAGAAGGACTTTCTGACCACAGTGGCAATGTGGTAGTCAAAAGAGAGGTTGCTGTCAGCCTGTGTTCCCAGGTCTCTTATAACACCTTCTGTGTTCAGTGGACTACCATAGATGTGGTAATTCATGGGAACCAGGTTTTTCCCAAAGGGGATGACTATACATTTTTTGGCATTGAGCTTAAGGCCATGGTTCTGACACCAGTCAGTCTCAGTGAGGCCTTTCTGTAGGATGTCAACATCACTCGGGGAGTTAATAATAGCTCCCAGCTGGCAATCATCTGCGAACTTTGTCAGCCAGAGTCCCTTTGTGTTGGCCTGGACCTCAGAGAAGTAGATACCAAACAAGAAAGGACCCAGGACCGAACCCTGTGGGAATCCACTCGTGACTGGTTGTCAGTCTGACTTGGAGTCAGCTACTTTCACACTGTGGGTTCTACCTGTGAGCCAGTTTGCAACCCATCTAGTGATATAGGGGTTAATGCCTAGCTTAGTGAGTTTTTCTATGATTCCTGAGTGGGGAATGGAATCAAAGGCCTTGGCCAGATCAAGGTAGGCTGTATGAACCACCTTGCCTTCATCCACAGCATTGGTGACTGACTCAAAAAAGTTCACCAAGTTGAGCAGGCATGCTCTACCCTTCACAAAACCAAACTGTTTAGGATCCAGAGTTTGGAGATTCCCTATATCCTTGTTTATTAGGTCCATGATGATGCGTTCCATAGCGTTGCATATCAGACTTGTTATGCTAATGGGGCGATAGTTCCCAGGGTCTGTAGTCGCTCATCCTTTGTGGAGAGGGATGACTGTAGCAGTGCACCATTCGGTAGGGACACAGGAGAGGTGCCAGTTCACTCTGTAGTTCATGTAAAAAACAGCTAGGGATATTGTCAGGTCCCATAGAAGCTGTATTCTTGGCCTTGGACAGTGCTGTTTTAACCTGTGCAGCACTAATGCTGAGTGCCTGGCAATCTACTGGTATTGTGACTGGTCCCTTGGGGGGAGAGGGGTAAAGTTGGCACTGAATCTGTTGGCCAGTATATTGGCAATATCTGTTGGCTCGGTATCGGAGGTACCATTTTGCAGTAGCTCAGAGCAAATCTGGGTACTGCCATGGTGATTCTTTACATAACTATAAAAGGCCTTGTGGTCGTCTTTACTATCTGCTGCAATTCTGTTTTCATAGCTAACTTTAGAGAATTTGATGAGGGATCTCAACTTTTTGTTGAGGCTGATAAGGGAGTTTTTCCAGTCTTGGGACTTCACCTTATTCTGCATTAGTTTCCAGGCAGGCAGGGGACTACCAGATTGGCTTCCTTTTTTTGGAGGAGACCGTCCTGGTTCTGTTGGGCATTGCGAGATCCATGCATTTGTGTACGTGTTCGTACAATGCATTAGAGTATGATTCGGCAGTCATGCAACTGATCTCCATTGGCATGGGTGCCGTGAAATTAGCCACCTCTGTTTTTAGGAGCCCAAAATTAGCTTTGGAGAAGATTTTCATGATGGTTAACTTTGCGGGGGGGGGTGTGTGGATTTCCAAGGTGATTAGTTTGTGTCCGGATCTACCCAGGGAGGAGTTGACTATTGGTGTAGAGCAACGGTCGCCTATGTTAGTAATGACTAGGTCAAGGATGTTGCTACCTCTAGTGGGGGTAAGAACGGGCTGGTCCAGGGCATTGGAATTAATGAATTCCAGGAAATGTTGGGCAAGTGTATTGGTACACGAGTAGTTTTCCCAGTTAATGGAGGGGTATTTTAAGTTGCCCATTATGAGAGTGTTAGGTTGGACCCTAATATTCTCCAGGGTGCTTAGGAACGTGGAGTGCGAGTCTTGGGACATGGCTGGGGATCTATTGCAGGCTACGACCTGAATCGCTGTATTACCCAATGTTAGCTGCACCTGAAGTATCTCAGATGTGTTATTTTGGGCTACCAGTCTGGAGGTGTGCGCATCCTTTATGAATATGGAAACACCACCACCTTTAGAGCTTCAGTCCAAGTTCTGGGGCCAAAAGGTGTGGAATGAGTTATAGCCTGGTAGTGCAGGGGTGCTTTCTGCTGCCTTGAACCAGGTCTCTGTTACAGTACAAATTTCGATGTTCTCCATTTAATGGAGTGCTTCAAGCGAGTGCATTTTGAGATTTAGGCTTCTAGCATTGAGCAGCATGACCCTCAGATTGCATTTGTTTGTAGGTCTTATGATAGTAATTTGGTCTTTGGAACACCCAAGTATTCAGTGGAAATACCCTGCAAGTATGGTAGCTGCATGGCTCCAAAAGTCCTTGGTAAATTTCAAAAAAGCAAGAGCCAGCAAAACAGTGGCAATGAGATTTATTATATGAGATTTATTATAATAGTATAAGGAGAACAAACAGACTGGTTTTGGCTGAAAAGTTACAAAGCCTTCATCAGTGCATCAAAATGCTTGGAAAAACATTCCCCTTTATATAGTAGTTGCTCCACCTGGAGGTTATGTAAGAAATTACACTTTTATAAAGATGTAAAAATGTTATAGGTTCATAGGTTCATACTAGGCTATCTGCCCTAGGGCATTTATAAGCCTAGCCAGAGTGTGTTTGGCTTTCGCCACCCATTTTAAATTAATTTTACTATGCCCTTTTTCGAGGTTAGTATACTGTGCCTCTGTCTAACAGTGACACAGAAGTGATACCCGGGGTAAACCTACGATCCCCCATCCACTCATCAAGATTCCTCTTGAAGAGAGTCAATGAGGGACTCTGCCTAACCTGGTCTGGGATTTTATTCCAGAGTGAAGGGAGCCTCTGGGGTATGAATCTGTCCCTCCAGCATGTCCTATTTATTTCAGTGCTGAGGTTCAAGTCTCTCGAGCGAGTAGCTCGATGGGATTTGGATTTTCTGAGGTGCAGCATGTCCATTAATTCCGGGTTGGACATAGCTTTATATGTCAGGCACAGATCGCCTCTGAGCAGGCGGTATGCCACTGATTAGAGCTGGAGTTTCTTTAACCGGGCAGCATATGGCATCTGTTTGAGCCCTTTGATCCTCTTGGTGAGGTACATTTGGGGTCTTTCCAGTTACTGCAGGTGTCTGGTAAGGTACATCCCAAAAGGGGCATTGTACTCAATTATGGGCCTGATGTGGGATGAGTAAAGAGGCACGATGACCTCCCCTGATCTAGATGTGAATCCCTTCATGATTAGGTGGGCTATATAAAATGTTTTTCTAACCACTTTGGCCACGTGGTTGTCAAATGAGAGATTGCTATCAACTTGGGTCCCCAGGTCCCTAATTACTTCTTCCGTACTTAATGGATTACCACTTATGTGGTAATTTGTGGGCACTTTGTTTTTTCCAAAGGGGATGACTATACACTTTTTGGCATTTAGCTTGAGGCCATGGCTCTGGCACCAGTTGTCCGTTTCTATGAGGCCCTTTTGGAGGATGCTTGTGTCGGCTGGAGAGTCGATTATGGCGCCCAGTTTGCAGTCATCTGCGAACTTGGTCAGCCACAGTCCTTCCGTGTTGGCCTGTACCTCTGAGAAATATATACCGAACAAGAGAGGTCCCAGGACTGAGCCTTGTGGGACGCCACTTGTAACTGGTTTGGAGTCTGACATGGCTCCAGCAATTCTAACCATGTGGGTTCTGTCCTTGAGCCAGTTTGCAACCCATCTAGTGACATAGGGGTTTATATTTAAGCTGGTAAGCTTATCTATAATGCCCGAGTGGGGTATTGTATCGAAGGCTTTTGCGAGGTCCAGGTAGGCTGTGTGGACCACCTTCTCCTCGTCAATGGCCTTGGTGACTGTTTCAAAGAAATCAACCAGGTTTAAGAGGCAGGATCTGCCCTTAACAAAGCCGAACTGGGTAGGATCCAGTGTCTGTAGGTCCCCAATATCTTTATTTATAAGGTCCATGATGATCCTTTCCATAGCTTTGCAGACCAAGCTAGTCAGGGTTATGGGGCGATAGTTTCCAGGATCCGTTGAGGCACCACCTTTGTGGAGAGGGACCACCATTGCTGTACGCCACTCTTTGGGTACATATCCTGTAGTAAGGCTGAGATTGAACAGTAGTTTTATGTTTGGGTTTAGCTCTTCTTGGAGTTCATGTAGGACGCAGCCCGGGACACCATCTGGTCCCATTGATGCTGTGTTTTTTGCTTTGGAGAGGGCAGCTCTTACCTGAGCATCTGAGATGTCAGGGGGGCGGCACTCTGCTGGGATAGATATTTGCCCTTTTGGTGGGGAGAAGTTTGCGCTGAACCTGTCAGCTAGGATGTTGGCAATGTCTGTGGGTTCGGTGTATTTTTTGTCATTTTGGACTAGTTCTGAGCATATCTGGGAATTCCCACCCAGGCTCCAAACATAACTAAAGAAAGCCTTGTGATTATCCTTAGTGTCCTGTGCAATTTTTCTCTCGAAGCTGGCCTTAGACGATTTTATGAGTGCCCATACTTTTTTGCTAATACTGATCAAAGATGCCTTCCCTTTTTGGGATTTTGCTCTATCATGTAGTAGCTTCCTCCTTCTATTGTATAGTTTGTTTATGGCTGGGGTCCACCAGACAGGACGTCTGCCTTTGGAGGATTGGGTCTTGGTTTTATTTGGGATTGCATGATCCATGCATTCCTGAAGGTGTTCATAGAATGCGTTTATAAAGGATTCTGCGGTCTGGGCCGTATTTTCCACAGGCCCAGGGGCTTTGAAGGATTCCACCTCAGTTTTGAGGAGTGTGAAATTTGCTTTAGAGAAGTTTTTCACTGTGGTTTTCTGGGCAGGGGATGGGGTCGGGATGTGAATATCCAGTGAGATTAGTTTATGGTCTGATCTTACCAGTGAGGGATACACTTCTGGTCTGGAGCATAGAGTCCCCATGTTGGTGATGATCAGGTCCAGTATGTTTTCCCCTCTTGTGGGAGTGGTAACAAGTTGTTCCATAGCATTTGAGTTTATAAATTCTAGGAACCTTTGGGCTAGGGTGTTGGAACTAGAGTAATGCTCCCAGTCTATGTTTGGGTAGTTGAAGTCGCCCAATATAATGGTGTTTGGAGAGACCTTCATATTTTCCAGTGTTTTCAGGAAGGCCAAGTGGAGTTCCTGGGTTTGGGAGGGTGGTCTGTAGCAGGGTATAAACTGGAAGGCAGTTTTACCCACTGTTAGTTGTACATGGATAGTCTCTGATGCTTCGTGCTGTGCCACTAACCTGGAGGTGTGGGTATCTTTGACGAATATTGATACTCCCCCTCCTTTTGTGGTTTGGTCCAATTTTGGGGGCTGAAAAGCATGGTATGAGGTATAACCTGGTAGTGCTGGGGTGCTCTCAGGAGCCTTGAACCAGGTTTCTGTTACTGCACAGATATCAATGTTCTCCATGCTAAGGAGAGTTTCGAGTGCATGCATCTTGAGGTTTAGACTTCTGGCGTTGAGTAGCACTACTCTTAGTTTCTTATCCCTTGTGATACCTATGGAGGTGGGTTTGTCTTTTGAGCCTTGCCTAAAAAAGGCACTATGGGGGTAGCAAGAGCCTTTGCCAATATCCGAAAGCCCAGGGGTGATAGGTGCAAGCCATCCCTAGCGAAGCATCGTGGCTTAAAAATATTCATTCAGTCCCGGAGGAAATAGTGCCCCTAGTTTAATAATCCATTTTTTCTCTTTGTTACTAAGTAATTGGTGCCAACCTGATTTGTTCTTGATATTGCCTTGGATTTTATCTATGATAGTAAAATAAAAATTGGCCTTAGGATGTTTCTATGTGTGTTTGTATAGTGCATTGCTTAGTCTCTTTGTCCTGACATCGCTTAGTTTGCTCCGAAATTCTAAACTTAAATGGTCTAGAGGTTTGGCCAACATAGAAAGCATGTAGCCAAATATATTAGCCATTCTGATTGACAATTCTCAAAAACATAATGTTGAATATTTGGCTCCTGTTTTTGCTTAAGAATTCCCTGGTTTTGAAGATACTTTTTTGCAATGTCTACAGTGTCTACATGGAAAACATCCTTGTAGAGTCCTACCCCCTATGGTTGTTTGTGTGGAGTCTGTATCTGGGGTGCCAATACGTTTGTAGTGGCTCATATGTGAGCCTACATTGTTTTCCTTTCCTAAAGGAAAAATGGCACATCTCATCAACAATATCCCTAAGCCGAGCATCAGCTAGAAGAATGTTCCAGTGTCTGCATACAATATTGGTAAGGACATCTGTATTCCTCCCATAAGTGGTAATAAATCTGATCGGAGGATTCTGTTGCACCAGTTTATCCTTGTATTGTAGTAACCCAGACCCGTCATGTTCAAATAACCAATGTTTGGCTCGGTATATGTCCCCTATTTTATACCCTCTCTGTTTAAATCTGTCAAATGGATCTTCCTCATATATATGACGGGTGTTAGCATCTGAACAAATCCTTTTGATTCTTAGAAATTGTGATTTAGGAATGTTTTTGCATATGTGAGATGGATGAAAGCTGGTGGCATGGAGTAAGGAGTTAAATTGTGGATGTTTTCTATAAACTTCAGTGGTAAGAGTATGGTCATTATTGGGTGTTACCAATACATCAAGAAATGTGATGCTGTTGGTATCAAAAGAGACTGTAATCTCAATCCCCCACTTATTCTGATTAAGGTATTCAACAAACTCCTTTAGGTAAATGCTATCAGATCTCCATACCAACCAGCAATCATCCAAGTATCTCCTCCATATGTCGATCTCTTCCAAATAGAACCCAGAACAGGTCCACGTTGTCCAGGGCTGTAACAGTTAATAAGTATTGTATCTGATACTGAGTTAAGTTAAAAACACTAATTTATTCTTTACAAATAAAATGTTAAGCGCTTTTGTCCATATTCTAGGACTTCTTCAGAACATCTGAATAATACAAAGTTCCCTCCATTTATAGTACATTTGATTAAGTAGGTGATTATTAAATTTGTGACCCCCGTGCCCTGGCCCAGCAATCAAGGCGCCTCAATCCTCACCACTAACACCAGAGAGGGCGTCCCATATGAGAGGAAAGGATAACAAATACACACAGTAAAGTGCAATTTCCCTTAAGAGCACACAGAGATCACAGTCAGTCTGGGGCTGGTCGCTCCCTTGCTCTCCAGGTCCCCAATAAGACTCCCCACTGGCATAGCTATAGGGTCCAGATCTCAGCCAGCTGGGCAAGCTAAAATCTCCAGCATCCTCTCTGTCCAACCAGTGTTTCGTGTCCCTGCCCAAGTAGCTGACACACACAGACTTTGAGATAAGTTTATACAACCACACAGACACTCCTGGGAAAGGATGGCACAAATTCTCCATCTGTGCCCCTTTTACCCAGACTATACGTTAGTAATCCTTCCACCACCCAGCTAATATTGATCAGCTACTCAAAGGCCCTTAAAAGGGTGTCCAATTATTACTGTGCAATATTATTATCCAATTGATAGCATGACTAAACAGTCTCAAGGCTTATTAGAGTGACTTGGTACAAGATCCTTATATACATGCAATGTACTCTTAGAGCTTAACTTATCTTTACACAAACCAGCCACAGTTAAAAGGTTTTAAAATATTTAATAACAAATAATTAAAACCACAAGGCAATACTCTCTACTACACAGTGCTAGTCAAAAGAGTTCAGAGATCACACAGAAATACTTAAAATAATTCAGTAGTACAGTTTTGACATCACAGAAAAACACTTAATCTAATCTTTCTAGTTCCTAGCTAATCCTAAAAGAAAACACAAGTCTAAGATAACTTACATAAGACAACAGAGAGAGTGCTGATGAGTTGGATGGTCAAGACAAAAATGCTTAATGTCTTCTGATTCTCTCTGTTTAAATTAAAACTGCAGTTCTGATAAACATTACATCATTCTTCACCCTTCCTGGAGTTCCCATGCTACACATTAACTATATTTACATTTTTAACATCTCTCTTTTGTTATCTTGCAGCTGATAAGGAGCAGAGCAATAAAATACAGTTGCATGTTTAAATCTAGCAATTTAACTCTTGGTTAAAACAATAGAAATAATTTCTTCATCTAGACCCCTCGGCACCACTGTCTAATTCAAAGGGTCACCACATACTTTACTTTGATCAGTAGAGTGCACTGTTGTCACATTTATTTCCAGTTCCACATGTAACAGTATTTCTTTACATTTAAAACAACAAGCCTGTAGTTTACATTTATATTTACAAATGACAGAATTATCTGCACAATTCTATCTGGCTAGGCTGGCAGCCTTCATAAAATTAACAAGAAGCAGACACCTTAAAATGAAAGAAGTGCATATAAAAGAACACATCTTTTAGAAAACTACCCTATTGTAAGAGTCTCCATGCAAGTGTGTATGTGAAAAAGTCCCACCTTGGTCATACATTTTTTTATTAAAAATTGTAAAGACCATATAACATTTAAACTCGGTCATAGTTTTTCTGCCCTCATCCTTAACACAGGTTGTATAGAGACTTGGTCATTTAAACCTGGCTTTAATGTCATTTTCAATCTTAGTTGCCAGAGGAGTTCCCTGTATTCCAGTCTGTTTTCCCAGGGTCCTCCCCTGGATTTGGATAGGACGATTTCTAAAATGCCGAAAAAAATTGTTTTAATACCCTCACTGGCTATAGAATGTCTAAATAAGGCATTGTTTAAATTGCCCTTTCTCATATCTTATAAGTGTTCGTAAATCCACGTTGCCAACTTCCTCTCAGTTTTTCCCATGTTAAAAGAAATGCATCTACCTTAAGTCTTCCAAGACTCAGTTTTGAAATTATTAAAATTATTCTCCAGCAATGTTGAACCACTAAAGTTTGTAAGGAAAGATTTAAAGATCTGCCACTTTCTCAAACTCCTTTCACATCTCAACTCATATAGGCCCTGCACCTTATCTCTACAACGTCCCTTGAGTTAAAAGCCTACTTTCTCCTTAGAAACTTTCCTATCTGCCCATCTACCCTCATCCCATGCTAGGAACCTGCCACATTGTTGCTGTATGTAAAGTAGGGGATAAGACCTCATTCTATTCCTTTCTTCTTCAAAAAGTAATTAATCATCCTGGTTATAATGTACATTAATAAAACTGTCAATGCCTCCTTCTCCCTTTGGCTCTTTGTGTTTTCTTTTGCTTCCTTCATAGATTTTCTCTCATCTAGTTTCCCACTCATCTTATCTTTCTCTTTCTTTTCTTCTTTTCACTTATCACTGACTTGGTGACTCTCACTTTAGCCAGGTGAGTCATTACTCAGCATTTCTTTCTTCTTTACTTAAAAAACTTAATTACATTCTTCACTCCTTCCTTGATGCATCAGAGATCTTCTACTGTTGTCATTTCTTGCTACTGTTCTATATTATTTACTATAGTATTTCCCAATAGACTGAAGTCTACCTCCTTGTCTAGACCCAGATCCTTTTCCCTGTCGCACTTCTAGACATGATGAACCACATGGTCAAATGCTATTTCCAGTTGCTCTTCCATTTATTCCCATTTAATTTTAGTGGCTCTAAAGAGGTCTAAGTCAAGGATTTTTCCTTTCTGTCTGTGGTCTCCACCATCTGTTCAAGCCCAGCGTCCACCAGAACATGTTACTGCATTTGTCTCCTACATCTGGTGCTCCACATATTGAATCCAAGCACCATATATCTGCTTGTAAGATCCTATAGCTGATTGTTACTACTATGTTACTAAAATTTAATAAATTGTTTTCTAGTCCAGAGGGGCTTTTCTCCCCAGGTCTCTGCTGAAAATGAGCCAAAAGCTCAGGTAGACTAGCCCGGTTAACAAATGTAAAATAAATAAAAAATAAATAAATATAGCTCTTGCTTGCCTCTTCATTCTCAAAGCCAACATATTAGTCCATCTTTATTACCAGTCTTCTTTGCAGTGCATTTTATTACTCTTTGAATGTACACAACCACTTGTCAGCTCAGCTCTTCTTGTCCTTTCTCTGCAGTCCGAATCCAGACATCATCATATTTCAGTCCCCGTAGTGTAATCCAGATTCTTGTTATATATTCAGTACTTATTCTTCTTTCTAAAATGGCAGCATACTGCCATCACGTTTTACTAAGGCTTCTAACATTTCATCTTTGACTCAGTAATGGCTTTATTAATCCCTTAATTTTATCCTGTTCTGTTAATTTTCTTTCCTAACCTTTGATCCCCCTGCACCCAGAAGTGATCTCGCCCCACTTAAGTTTAAAGAAACTGTTATGGTATAATGTTTCCATTCCAACTTTCAGTCCCTCATTCCCAGCTGTGCTTAGATGTAGGTGTGACGCCCATGCATGGTCCCAATAATTAAGAAGCCTTAGTCATCACCACTAACACCAGAGAGGGATGTGCACATTGGGAGGATAACAAATACACACACACAGTAAAATACAACTTCCCTTAAGATCACACAGAGATCACAGTCAGTCTGGGGCTGATTTCTCCCTCTCTCTCCAGATCTCCACTAAGACTCCCCACTGGCACAGCTAGAGGGTTAAGATCTCAGCCAAGGGGTAAAGCCAAAACCTCCAGCACCCTCTCTTTCCAACCAGTGCTTTGCTTCGTGTCCCTGCCCAAGTAGCTCTCTCACACACACACACACACACACACACACACACACACACACACACACACACACACACACACACACACTTTGAGATTTGATTTATATACAAACACACAGACACTCCTGGGGAAGGCTGGCACAGGTTCTCCAGCTATGCCCCCCCCTCTGCCCAGACTATACAGTAGTACCACCTGCCACCAACCACCCTTATCAGCTACTATAAAGGCCCTTACCAAAGGGTGCCTAATCTTACTGTGTAATGTTGCTATTATCCAAATGGTAAGTGTGACCTAGGCTAAGGCTATTTAGGAGTGGCCTATACAGTGTCACCAAATACATATGCAAGTACTTTAAGAGTTTAAATACCTCTATACAAACAACAGCCACAATTAAAATGTTTAATACATATTTAATGATAAAGAATAAAAACACCAGACAATACTTATTAACTCAACATGGTGACAGCAGAGTTCAGAATCACAGGAAATACTTTAAAAAAAATAGTAGGACAGTCTCACATAAATATAGAAAGCATCTAACTAATCTTGCTATATTCCTATCTATCTCTAAGAGAAACTATGTTCTAAATAACTTACTTACAGAGCAAAGACAAGTACTGGTGATGTTGTCAGATCCAGAACAAAATACAAAATGCACTGAATTTCTCTGTAAGATAGTTCTTAAGTTAATAATGCACATTACTGCTGAATCATCTCAGATTACATCATTCTTGTCACCTCTGCCTAAGTTTCCCAGGCTAGCAGGAACTTAAATTTTTAACACGTCTCTGTTAAAAATACTTATCTCTCAGAAGTTGACAATTCTCTCTTAGAAGCTTGCCTGAAACAGAAAGCCATAAAACAATTACCTTGGAAACCTGTAATTGACTCTGTTTTCAAACAATAGAAAGAAGCCCTTAGCCTAGACATCCTGTCTGTTAGCTGGGATAAACTAACTTTATAACAGATCATAAAACTCTTTACTTATCAGCTTATTTTCTTAGAGTTTTGCAAGTTGACTCTGTATGTCCCAATTTCTAGTATGAAGCCATACATTTGTATTGACATATAGTTTATATAAATTTTTGCTCTTTTCCAGCAGGGTGCACTGTGGTTACAATCTTGAAGCTCAGTACAGCACATATAGTTTTCTTACATTTTTAAGGCAAGCATACAAATCATATTACTATTCACAAATGACATATAATTATTTACAAAATTCTATCTAGCTGAGCTGGCAGTGTCACATTTCTATATAAATCATATTAATATTTTCAAGTGACATATAATTATTTACAAAATTCCAGCTAGATGGGCTGGCAGCATCTCGGTTTATCACAGCAGGCAATCCCAGTCTAATACCTCCAGTATTACTAAGTACTTCCCCAATCAGTTACTGCCACATACACCATCTAAGTATGTCCCTGATCAGTTATTATAGTAGTAGAAAGTACTCTGACAGTACAAGACTACAGTGCCTTCCACACATTTAGACCAATAACAGCACAGACTGAGCCAAAGGTGGAGATGTCTCAATCTACATTAGCAACAAACATACCTCCAAGTTGGTTAAATAGGATGATGCCATGGAGTTCAGCTATCATTGGAAGTGGAGAAGTGGTTAAATTTAGGGCCCGAATGTCTGGGTGAGACAGAAGATCCAGATCTGGATCCAGTGCCCAAGGAGGGTGTATCAGATGAGGCAAAAGGAAGAACCATACCTGTTGAGGCTAGAATGAAGCAATGAGGATGACCATGCCCTTCCGTTGAGAATCTTTTTGTAGAAAGTTTGTAATTAGTAGGGTTGGTGGATACATATAAAGAAGATCGGAGGGCCAGTCATGGATCAGTTTCCCTCAGTGACTCCTTCTCTGGAGGTATCAGAACAAAAAACCTGCTGCATTTGGAATTAGTGGGAGAAGCAAAAAAGATCACAGCGTAGTTGGCTTCATTGACGAAAAGTCTATTTTGACACTGTTGGGTTGAGGGACCACTCGTGAAGTAATAGGCTAGACCTGTTCAACCTATCCGCTAAGACATTGAACATTCCTTGTATGTTCATTGCTATTAGAAAGCAGCTGGAAGAAATCACCCACTGCCACACTCTCATCACTTCTTACCACAAGGAATAGGAGTGCTCCCCCACCATTTGCTGATTACCAGACCACTGCTATATTGTCCATAAGAATGGAAGTCATCCCTAGAGCAAGGACATCCTGGAAGGCCTGCAACACTAAGAGGACTGCCCTCATCTAAAAGACATTGATGTGTAGAATGATCCTTGAGGGGGACCACATGCCTTGCACTGTCTTCTCCGTATAATGCGCCCCACCCCAACTGAGAAACATCAGTGGTCACAGTGGCCCTGGGCAAAGTGGAAACAAAAGGGCAACTTTTACCTTAGTACATAAACCTCAAATGACTGAATCTACCAAAGTACATGGTCTCTGCAGATTCTGGTTAGACAAACTGGGAAGTTTATGGGTTGACACCTGACTGACCATTACACTGCCAATGTCCGTTGCAAAACTCTTATATAGAATCTTGCCAGGGGAACAAGACTGATAGCTGCTGTCATCAAACCTAGAAGTTGCAGCACCATCCTGGCAAGAGGGGATTGAGAGGAAAGCATTTGTAAAGCTTAATTATATAGTGTAGACAACCTGGCTTGTGGTAGCTGTGCTATCTGGGAAGTAGTGTTCAAGTGTGTATTTATGAACTCCAGGGCATGTGTTGGGGATAGTTGCGATGCACTGTAATTGACTGTGATACCTAGTTTGGAGCAAAGTTGAAGGAGGAAATCCCTGGCACAGATTAGGAGAAGCTTGTTGGGAAAAGTGAGGTGTGAATCATCTAGAAAGGGGAACACCTGGAACCCTTGCAGTCTGAGATGAGCTGAAACCACTGCCAAGCATTTGGTGAACACCTAGGGGACTGTGGTGACACCAGTGGGCAATCCTCTGAACTGGAAATGACTGACTCCCAGACAGAAGCATAGAAACCTTCTGGACCATATGTTTATTCTGATGTTATAGAATGCATTCTGCAGCTCTCTTGAACACATTCAGTCATCTTTCCTTAGTACAGGAGAATGGGCTGTACCATGAACTGCACCATGACCATTTTGAACTTCGAGTGTTTGACAAATAGATTTATACAGCTTAAGTATTGGACTGACCTGAGGTCCCTGCTCTTCTTTGGCACTAAAAAGAACCTCAGGTAAGTCCCAAACCCTTACTGATCTTGTGGGATTTTTTGGATGACTCTTTGATAGCAGCTTTTCTATTTCCGATGCTGCTGCTTTTCTTTGGTGGGGTGGAATATTGGGGAGTTTCTCTGTTGTTGGAGGTGGGTAAAGAAAAGGGATATAATAGCCTCTGGAGATGACTGACGTCTCCCAGACATCTTCGGTGATGGATGTCCAGGCTTCTGAGTGCAGGAATAGGTGCCACCCAACTGTCTCCTGAGTGCAGCAGTAGGGCAACCCTTCAGGAGCGCTGATAAAGCTTTTCATTAAAGGGACCTCTAAAGACTTGGTTCTGTGGACCTCCTATGTCACAAGGCAATGTATACCATTACACTATCCCCCTCTACCTCAGAGGGATCTATCTCCAGAAGTGTCTTGGGAAAAACCTTGAGACTTATTGAATCACATTTTCTTACCCCCCTTCTGGTTCCTAAAAAAGATCCCGTGAGGGGCAGAAAACTGTACCCATATGGCATAAAGAGCTTTCGCATCCTTCTTGCTCCTGGAGAGAGTGTCCTTGATCTTAGGGTCAAAAAGGGTTGATCTATCAAAGGGAGCATTGATGAAGGACATCTTAAAGGGTTCCACAAAATCACGCAATTGCATCCAGGCATGCTTCCATACCGTAAGGCCTGTGCCTGTGACTCTATAAACACCCACCACTGTGTTAGAGATCAAACGCTTGGAGGTGTTAGAAAGGGATTGCAGGGTGACCATTTGGGAATCCACAGTTTTATTGTCTTCCACAGACATGGACCCAGAGAGGGACTTGGAAAGTTCCTTAGCTAAGTCCTTCTGAAATCTCGTGATATGTGCCAAGTAATTCCGTGATCTCAGGGCAAATGTCACTGAAGTATAAACACTCTTCCCATATCTACCCAGGGCCCTGGACTCTCTATTAGGAGGGTGAACAGATGAGAATTCCTCAGCAAGCTCCTTTTGGTGGTTGCCACTACCACCATATAATCCACAGCAGGGCCTTTGCTCCAATGAGCACAGTCTTTAGGGGCTACTAAGTATTTATCAGGTTTTTCAGAATCAGTTCTGCCACATCAGGTTCCTTCCATGCCCAACAAGAAATTACATCAGTCATCTCATCAGCTGGGATAACCACCCAGGAAGTAACCAAGCAAGTGCCAAAAGCTTTGAGGAAAACAGATTCCTCCTGACACGGGGCTTTGGGAGACCAGACACTTTTCTGTCTCAAGAACTTGAGAATATCTCTGAAGAAAATGTCCTCAAATGGTATTTTGGGGACCCCTCTCCTTCATCAAAATCTGTATCTTCCATGAGAGACTCCTATGGGGAGTCGGTAGGCCTCCTCTTACATGTGTACTTCTTAGGAGCTCTATGGCGACTCAGAAGTCCTGAACAAGGATGGTTTCAAAGCTAGTGTGCACTGACTGTCCCAATGGGACAGAGTGAGTAGGATCAGGATCCAGGACCAACAGTTATGGAGGGAATGGAGCTGGAGGGGGCAAGGGTGTCCTTCTCTAGACTTGGAGAGGTCTCTCTCTTTACAGCATCAAAGGCAGACATTGAAGAAGAACCCCAAACTACTCTACTTGGAGCCAAAGCTCTGAAGCCAGAATGGCCAGGAGTATCTCCCCAACTGCCTTGAGACCAAAGTCAGAACCGAGCTACCTAGTGTTGAAGCTCCAAGAGGAAGAGACAGTTCTGAAAATCCTCTGGTCGAGCCCCTCCTCCCAGATTCAGCTCTGAAGCTTCAGCTCCGAGTTCCCTTCGACCTTGACGAGATCTGAGCTGGCTGGATCAGAGAACACACTGAAGTTGAAGAAGTCCACAATTTCAGATTTGACAAGGACAATCCTGGAAGTCTCAGGTTTGAGGCCACCAAAACCAGGGGGGGGCTTGGAGTAAGAGTGGTAACAGGGATGATAGGTGGCCAAAACTCATGGGTCTGATGCTAGACTGAAGGAGCTCACAATCAGATCTGGGTCCTGAGGAATTTCCTCATCATTCTGTCCACATCAACCTCTGACAAACATCTGGTAGATCTGAAGGACAAAGACTGGGGGGGGGGGGCTCTAAAAGCTCTCTTGACTGGTGTCTCCTGTAAGAATTGGGAATGTAGCCTGGAAGCTATCAGTTCTGGAGAAAATCTCTGTTCCCTACAAGAAGGAGTCCTGGAAGAGGCAGGAAACAGATCCAATGGACCAGATGGATCCAACTCCTTAGACACCTTAGCTACTGGAGCTGAAGAATGAGCTGAAAAAGGAAAGCGGTCGGGGATCACTTCCTAGACTCTTTAACGTTTTCTTTTTGCTTACCTCCCTTGTCCCATTTGTGCTTGTCCGAAGGCATCTTTCTGGACAAGGATAATCAAGAGGCAGATGAGAAAGTAAGTGGAGGGAGAAAACCTTTGAGGACTAGTTTGATCTGATGCTTGATCACTGCTCTAAATTCAAAGGCAGTACAGGTGTTACAGTTCTCATCTGAGTAACCAGCTCCTGAACAATAACTCGCCATAGGAGGCTGAATTGGGCATCTTATGGCCCCAACATACACATTTCTTAAAGCCTTTAGGTTTATCCACCATGTCAAAGGGGAAAACAGTCACAATACCAAACACAGCAAAAAGTTCAAGGAACTAGAAACTGGAGGAAAAAGCAAGGAAGAAGAATACCAACTACAGTATGGAGGAAAAATCCTACAGAGCAGAAGGTAACAATAGTAGCATACCAACAGTGGGTAATATGAGATCCCAGACAAAACACTGGTAGGATAAGTAGAAAAGCCCCCTATGGCTGAGAAAGGCAATAACAACTAACTTCTTTTTTATTTTACATTTTTTTTTTGGGGGGGATTCTATGAAAAGGCATTCAACAAAAAGCAGAAAAGAACAGCACTAAAGTATTAATACAGTATACAAAAAAGGTTTTACACATCTTAAAGCCTGAGCAATGAAATGCATGTCCGGACGCATAGAGTAGCAAATGAGATCTGAGGTATGGTTAGGGTTGGCATAGGATTATGGGTAAGGGAAGGAGTCTGAGCCACGGATCCTAAGTGTGGAAAATGGCCTAAGTTGGATCCAAAGTCAGATCAGAAACCCATTGCTTGAGGAATGGATGGAAAAGACAACATCAGATTCTGACCTATCAGGAACACTTGAGGCACACTTCAATGACAGCTTCAAAATAGGCTATGTTAAAAGTAAATGTCATTCCCCACCACAAGGGGAAGGGGCCTTCAGTCAAACCCAGGAACTACAGACCGATCAGTCTGACAAGCTTAATATGTGAAGCCATGGAACAAGTTATCATGGAAATGACATTGCCAACCTACAGACACTGGACCCATCCTGATTTAAATTTTTGTTAAGGGAAAGTTGTGCCTACTTAACCTGATATACTACATTGAGAGAGTCAGCAATGCGATGGATGAGGGTAAAACAGTGCATACTGTGTATCTTGACCTGGCCAGGGCATTAAATATAATACCCCACTCAGGCATTCTTGACAAGATCTCTGAGATAGGCATAAATGCCTACATAACTTGCTGGATCGCTGGTTGGTTCACAGACAGGACCTAAAACTTAGGATCAGTGAGACTACCTCCACCAAGAGACCAGACACCAGTGGAGTACACCATGGCTCCTTGCTGGGCCTGCTCCTGTTTATCATCTACTTCTCAGAAGTCAAAGCTAACATTCAAGGCCTGTGGCTGACCAAGTAAACAGATGACTGTGAATTGTGAGCTATTATAGACTCCCTCCCCCAAGACACCAACATGTTGCAAGAGGATTTAACACAGACAAATAACTGGTGCCAAATCTATGGCCTAAAACTCAATGTCGAAAAATGCATGATAATGCCCTTTGGAAAACTATCAACCCAAGTTAGTTACTCCATTGATAAAACACCCCTAAGAATCGACCCAGTAGTAATGGATCTGGGAACATATGTACACTGCAATCTGGGCTATGACCAATATGTAGTTAAGACAGTAAAAATAAATCATTCTGTGTCACCCAACTTATAGGTAAGGATATGGGTACCAGTACCAAGGAAGTTATAGTACCATCGTACTCAGCCCCTATCAGACCCATCATTGAGTACAGTGCCCCTCTGGCATGTACCTAACCATACACTTGCAACAGCTGGAATGCCCAGAAAGGTGTCACACCAGGAGAATTCAGAGTATGAATACCCTGTCCTACATTGATCACCTAAAGGCTCTGTCTCTGTATTCAGTCTCCCACAGGCTGCTGAGAGGGGATCTTTACCTGGCTTACAGGGGATCTGTTGCACATTTGCAAAACAAATAGCACGATAAATACTAAATCCAGGAATATGAACATCATTTGTGACATAAACTGAATGTGCTGGAGAGACAGCAATGTTTCCCAAAGGATCCCCGTGTTATGAAATAGGCTCCCCCATCTATGTTAAACAGAATTTATCCCTGACCCTTTTCTAACGAAAGCTTGACAACTGGATGGGAGATCATAAATTTACCCCAGGTCTGGCCTGCATTTTCCTTACAGAGAGAGACTGTCAATAAGAGAAGTATTATCCTAATACTCACCTCTAACCCAATCTATTTTTTCAAACCAAAACTGCTCCCAACCCAACACCCTCCTATACTCCCCTCTTAAATGTGGTACCAGAAAATCACTACTCTCACACAACCCAAGCTACCCCTTGCCCAACACACTGCCTCACTCTTCTACTTCACCACATTTCTCTCTCACTAGCCGGCGACATCCACCCCAACCCCGGACCCATCCCTAACATCAATCTCACCAAACCCTTCACCCAACTCACAAACTCAAAGTCCATTTGCCTTACAACACTTGATGCACAAAGCCTAAAAAACAAAATCCCTAACCTTCATACCTGGCTCTCCCATAACCACCCTGACATTACTGCCGTTTCTGAAACCTGGCTGAAAACCTATATAAAAGATAGCGAAATCCTACCACCAGGTTTCCAAATCATTCACAATGACAGAGCCCACAAAAAAGGAGGTGGAGTAGTAATAATCTACCCCACCTCCCATACCATAAATCCCTACTCCAATAAAATATCAACCTGAAATTATAATAGGTTTACTAAAAATAAACAACCACAAGTCCATATGTATCGCTGCTCTCTATATTCCCCCTGGTGATAATATCTATATTCCCAGTGGTGATAATATCGAAACTTTTGAAAACAACCTGTCCTGGTTCTCCTCCAATATAAAAAATGAAACCTATATACTCGGTGATATCAACATCAACTGGAATACTATTAACTCTGAAGCCCTGTCCCACACAATCAACCTCTACAACTTCTCCCAACTAATACAATCTCCAACCAGACCAAATAAAGATGGTACCTCTGGTACCATTGTTGACTGGATCCTAACAACTCACCCAAACCTTATCACTAAAGCCGAAATATTACCTGATCTTCTCAGCAATCACCTACCAGCCTTTGCCGACCATCTTCCATCTCCACTGCATAAACAACACCACTACATCCAAACCCGCAACCTCTCCTCTTTCAACCCTCTAACTTTCTCTGAATGCTTAAAGCATACTGACTGGTCCCCTCTAAAAACTCTTCCTCTAGATGATGCCACTTCCTACTTTAACCACTCATTCCTAACCCTTCTCAATCAGCAAGCCCCCCCCGAACCAAACCCATCAAAACCAATCCCTTCCCATGGTTATCAAAAAATACTAAACTAGCCTTGCACCAAAGGGACAAAAAAATGGAAACAATATCAAAAACATAAAAACCCTAACACCCTCCTAAAGTATAAGCAACTATGAAACTCCATAAAAAAAACTAATAATTAAAGGCCGCAAAGCCCACTACTCCAAACTCCAGTCCTTGCACTCAACAAATCCCAAAAAATTCTGGGACTCCATCGCATCCATGCTGCATCCTGGCAACAAAGAAAACCCCTGCCCAGACCCCAACCTCTCCAACCCTGAAACAGCCAGCCAGTTCAACTCATTCTTCATAGACTGCACAGCTAGACTATCAGTCTCCTTCCCACCCCCCTCCTCCACCACCACCTCCTCCTGCCCAAACCACCTTCCCAGTCATCAACCTTCCTCCACATCCTTCTACCTCAAGCCCACCCCCACTATAAAAAGACTTCTCCTCAAACTCAAACCCTGCCGTAATGCACCCAACAACCTTCCACCCACCTTCCTCAAACAATCTGCATACAGCATTGCCTATCCCATCTCTATTCTTATAAATAGATCCATACAAGAATCATACGTCCTTTCTATCTGGCACCATGCTTACATCATCCCCCTCCACAAAGGTGGCAAAAATACTGATACCACCAACTTCAGGCCTACTGCTATCCTTTCCCCTCTTTCTAAAATACTAGAGAAAACAATACAAGCACAACTCATGGCACACCTAACACTAAACAATCTCCTCTAACCTACCCAACACGACTTCTGCCCTGGCCATAGCACCATGACTGCCCTTCTTTCCTTTCTTGAAACCATAAACCTTGAATGCAACTCAGGCAAGTTCATATCCACACTATTCCTAGATCTGTCAAAGGCCTTTGACACCATCTCACACACCCTACTTATATCCCAACTCTCCACCCTACACCTCTCTCCCACCACCATTGCCTGGTTTTCCAGCTACTTGTCCAACCGCCAACAAGCTGTCCAATGGAAAACTTCAACCTCCCCCTTCCTTCCCACACCCACAGGTGTCCCACAAGGTTCTGTTCCTGGCCCTCCTCTCTTCAACCTATTCATTAACAACTTTCACCAATCCATCCGAGACTTATCTATCATCCAGTATGCAGAGGACTCAACAAGCATTCTCCCCCACCAAGCTCCTAGCAAAAACTCAACTTACCTTCTCCAAAACAGAAACCTGGATGCAGTCTAACCATCTGCCACTAAATGCAAATAAAACCAAACTAATGTTTTTTCCCCTACCAAAAACGCCATTGACATATCCACATTTACCATACACAGCCAAAACAACACCCTCCTTGAAATCATTCCTAACACCAAGCGAAAAACTAAAATTTGACACCAACATCCGCTCCACAATTAAGAACACCCACCAAAAGTTAGGTTCCTAAGCCCCTCTACCCGTCAAACTCTTGCATCCACCTTTCTACTCCCCTCCCTTATGTATGGTGCCCCTCTTTTCACCAATCTCCATCTTGGCCTTCAGTCCAAACTTGAATCGTGCAACCACAAGTTCTCCAAATTTGCAACCAATTCAAAAAACTCATCCCACTACTGCCACTCCCTCCTCACCCTCAACTGGCTTGAACTACCCAACTACCTCAGTTACCTACAACTCACTATTGTTCACAAGCTCATCTTTAAACCTGCCAACTGCCCAGCTCTCGCTTCTTCCTTAAAACCTTACATTCCCAACCGCTCACTCAGATCCAAAAAACAAAATCTCCTTCAGATCCACAAACCTGCACGACCTCCTGGCCAATCTATTGCTGTCCCACTCCTTAGCTAAACAGTGAAACTCTCTTCCCACACAGCTACACAACCTACCTAACCATATAAATTTCAAATCTCAGCTACTCTCTCATCTTTCTTCCAAATGGGAATGCTCTTGCCATGCTGCAACTTAAACCCCTCTCCCCCTCATTCCCCCTTGCATGAACTCATCTAACTACCTCTACTATTACTTCGTCCCACCCAAAACAATCCC
Source organism: Protopterus annectens (assembly GCF_019279795.1). Classification (NCBI taxonomy): domain Eukaryota; kingdom Metazoa; phylum Chordata; order Ceratodontiformes; family Protopteridae; genus Protopterus; species Protopterus annectens. The sequence continues at coordinate 1,246,986,176 of NC_056747.1, read as the reverse complement.
TCCCCGACCAAAAATTAATTTTTCTCTAATATCTATTGCACTATACTCTCCAGTCTCAATTATACTATTACCCTCTCCATGCATAATATTTTCCTAACCTACTAATGGCTAGTAGCTATATATTTTGAAATGTTAAACCTACAACAGAATTTATAACAAAAATATTCACTTTATGTAAATGTTGAAATTCCAGTATTGAATTATGTCTTTTTTTCATTTTTCTAACATCATGACAAGTCAATTGCAAATATCATGGAGCTTATGTGTAAATGTTTAATTAGCTGTATGAACTACGTCCTGTTGTAACATGTGAAATGTAACTTGCAATTATTGTGGAGCTTTTCTCCCCAGGCCTCCACTGAAAACGGGCTTATCTTGGCCCAGTGGACTTCCCTGGTTATCAAACTTAAATAAATAAAAAATAAATAATGCCCACCCCATGCAAATCCCTTAGTTAACTCCCTACTAACCTGCCCGCCAATACAGATGCCCATGATACTTGAGACCCAAATGGTTTGGGATGCACCACTAGGCTTGAAAGGGCTTAGTGGTTGTTAGCCTAGTAACAACATATGAACCCATCATATACACCATATTTACCCGATCAGTTGTTATGGCATACATCATCTGAGAACTTCCCTGATCAGTTGCCATCACATACAATATCTGAGTACTGCCCCGATCAGTTGCTGTCACATATACTGAGTACTTCGCCAATCAGTTGCTATCACATACATCATCTGAGTACTTCCCTGATCAGTTGCTATCACATACCCCATATGAGTACTCCCCCAATCATTTGCTATCACATACACTGTCTGGCTTCTTCCCTGATCAGTTGCTAGCACATATACTGTCTGCATACTTCCCCAATCAATTGCTATCACATATACCATCTGTGTACTTCCCCGATCAATTGCTATCACATACTGTCTGAGTACTTACCCAGTCAGTTCCTGTCACATACTCCATCTAACTCTGTCACACACACAGATCAACTTACACTGAGGCACTAAAAAAGCAATCTCCCCAAACCTCAAAGACCTCCTGAGCCTAAACGCACCAATGCCTATCCTCGGCATTCTCTAAAACACTCAACAAAAGCAACACCAAACACCACACATACATTTACACCCATTGGAACCCCCATAAGCAGAGCTGAAAGGCAAGCAAACACATTACCCAGCACTCTTGTAATATGATATTCCAATGTATATCCCACTCCCCAGACTGAACAAGGAGATGATATGTTGCTTATCTGGATCAAGGATCTGCCAAGTTACGCATGCACTCAAGTTACAACACCACATGTACCACTGTGATTCTATTATAGTCCATGGGGGTGCTAATGACCTGAGACTATGTCCCTGGACTATATGAAGAAAGACATTATTGATCTATCTGAATATGTGTCTCAAGCAGGTATGTTCCTTGCATTGAGCAGAATCCTACCTTCAGCAAGAATGACACCACAGTACACACAAAAGATGACTTACTTAAGCAGTTGGCTTAGTTTCTGAAATCTTTCCAGGGGGAATCAATATTTGTCAGCATGGGAGGACAGGGTTAATAAATCACGTTGCTTTGCAAAGGATGGCCTGCACGTGCCCCCTCAGGCTTTCGAATATTAGCTAAAACTTTATCCACTCCCTTAAAACCTTATAAGGGAATGCCAGGCTGACAAAACTACCAACATAGCAAATAAAACCCAAAGAAACCTGAAGGTGTTCCTGCTCAATCCTAGGACCCTAAACAAGAAACTCCATACCCTACAAGCTCTCCTCACTCTGCAGAACATAAACATCTGTGCTGTTTTCAAGACATGATTTAAATCTGTAGAAAGTATTCTGCACATTTAGACCATCAGCTGCACAGATAGAGACAAAAGGTGGACGAGTCTCAATCTACTTAGCAACAAGTATACCTCTAGGTTGGTTAAACAGGATGATACCTTGGAGTTTATCCATGTGCAAATCATCCTAGACAAAGTCCCATACCATATCCTAGCAAGCTGTATGTCCCAAGATTCACATAGCTCGTACCTGGACCTACTGGAGACACTCACCATTAAACAAAATACCCTATTCATGGGAGACTTTAACTACCCACCATAGACTGGGAAAGACACACTGCCTCAAACTTGCAGGCACAATGATTCCTGGACTTCATTAACACAAATACCCTTAACTAGATAGTGAGTACACCCACCCAAGGTTCAAGCATACTGGACCTGGTACTGATATGGGAGAGTGCTGCACACACCCCAGTGTCAAGTCCTCACTGGGGTGAGGTTGGATGACAAAACTGTCTCCTTCTAAATAAAATCAGCTTACTAACCCCAGCAAATCCTGTAACAGTTGGGAACTGTTCCAAAGCAAACTATATTTTATTAAGGAATAGTTTGTCAAACTTCAATGCCTCTCATAACATCGTGTTCATAGCAAGCTATGCAGAATTGTTCACAGAAACCCTGTACAACCATGTAAATGGCTGTATAGAGACTGCTATACCTACTAGAAGTAAGCCAGAAACAAAAAACAAACCATACTGGTGGAATCCTAACCTTAATAGGGTATATAACAAAAGTAAAAAGCCATGGCTAAAATCAGGAAGAGCAATTCCCTTAATGATGAGACCTCACTAATTAAACTAAACAGGAAACTAAGAGGACTAATTAAGTCCAACAAGACTAGTTATGAGGTCAAGGTGGCCTCACAGACTAAAGATAACCACAAAGCCTTCTACAGCTATGCATGTAAACTCAAAAGCAGCACGCATTAGTGTGCTAAACTAGTAGTTGGTGGTGTCAGCTTCACTGAGCAGAACAACATAGTGAATCTGCTGGCTGACAAATTCAGCTCAAACTTCACTCCCCACTGTCCCCTGATTCCCTCCATGACATACCTACTAGCATACACCTACAAGTATTAGCAGGGAGCATGTCCTGGAAGTGCTCACTAAAGCCAAAAACACAGCCTCAGTGAGGCCGACAACATTCCAAGATCCCTCATAAATAACTTGAAAAGGCCCTATCAAGACCATTTAAGTCACTTTTCAACTATAGCCTAAAATCAGGCTTTGTACCATTAGAATGGAGGACTACAATGGTTATCCAACTTCACACAGATGGGCCATCAACCATCCCTATAATCTACAGACCCATTAGTCTGACTAGTCTAACATGCAAAGCCATGGAACAGGTTATCATGGAAATAATCAGCAAAGACATTGGCAACCCTCAGACACTGGACCCATCCCAGTTTGACTTTATCGTTTAAGGTCCTGTCTACTTATGCTGGTGGACTTCTTTGAGAAGGCCAACAGTGCAATGGATGAGAGGAGAACAGTGCATACCGCCTATCTGGACCTGGCTAAGGTGGTCAGTACAATAACCCTCTCAGATATAAGTTGACAAACTCACTGAACTGGGCATAAACCCCTACATAACTCACTGGATTGCCAGCTGGCTCACAGGCAGGACCCTGGAAATTCAATATTGGGGAGACCACCTCCACTAAAAGACCGGTCACCATTGGGGTACCTTAAGGATCCCTGCTGGTACATCTCCTATTTGATATCTACTTCTTGGAGTTAAAGGCTAATGTCAAGGGCCTTTGGCTGGCCAGGTTCTCAGATGATTGCAAGTTAGGGGTTGTTATAGATTTCCCCCATGACACAGACATCTTACATGAGGGTCTAACACAGACAAATGACTGGTGCCAAAGACATGGATTAAAACTTATTGCCAAGAAATGCATTATAGTGCCTTTTGAGAAAATGGCCACCCAGGCTAATTACTCCATCAATAAGATACCCCTAAGAATTGACTCTGTAGTCAGGGATCTGGGAACATATGTAGACAGTAATGTGGCCTTTGACCAACATGTGGCCAAGGTACTAAGAAAATAATTCCATGTCACCCAAATTATAAGTAGGGGCATGCCATTCAGGTCCAAGGAAGTCATAGCTCCTCTTTATTTGGCCTTTATCAGACCGAGCATCGAGTACAATGTCACATTCAGCATGTACCTGACCACACATATGTAACAACTGGAATGCTGACAAAGGATGTTCTTCGTGTTTCACTGTTGCAGTCATTTCATTTGGGTAATCCTGCTGGCAGGTTTCCCTCAGTCGGCCTGTATTCCAAAGTCCTGGGTCCTGCGTCGGCTGCTGTCGCCCCTTCCCTGACATCAGGTCGTCAGGGGTATAAAAGATGTGTCCGATGCCATTTTCTTTAGTCTTTATTGCCACGTGGTGCATGAAGCAGAAGCAGTTCGCAAGTGCCAGTCGGCCGACTCCTGATTTTCGTGTTCGAGTTTCAGATCCGAAGTCTTCAATAAAGCTAAGTACCCCATTCGGGAAACTTTTTTCTTGCTCCAGACTGATGTCAGAAAAAGTTAATAATTGTATTTCTTGTGGAAAGCAAATACCTCACAAGGATTTTCATTCTTACTGTATTCCTTGCCTAGGCCCTAATCACAATGTTGCTGGTTGTCGGTTTTGTGCTAGATTTAACCAACACACTATTAAGCGTCAGTATGATTTTGCTTTAAACTATTTTGGACGCCGGTTTAATTATCCAGAAATGTCGTCGGATAGACATCCGACTACCGGAGTTCACAAAAAATGCAAAGAAAAGGAGAGAGATAGACAACCGAGGCCCAAAACTGATGACAAAGCTTCTCCTAAGCCAGTCACCGGTTCTCAGTGAGGTACTTTCGCAGCCCCTGATGCCCACTACTTTAGAGTTGCAGGCCGCTACCGACTCCCACGTGGAGTCGCCTATGCCGCTAGAAACTCAGGGTATTGGAGACTCGGATACTATTCCTTCAGATGGGTCTGAAGCCGCTGAGCAGGCACCGGCTTCTGAGGGTGTATTCAGACCTAAACATCTTTACATTAAACCAACCTCAGCTTCAAAGGCAAAGACTAAAGCACCTTCTAAAGCAAAGAAACAAACTCAAGAGCCACGTGGACAGGACTCTATGCCCAAAAAAACAGATGCTCAAAATGGCCGAGGACTTAATTAACTTGATCAGGGGTTCCCATCCCCCTCTTGATAAGAGGCCTAGGCAAGAGACTGACTATGAATCTTCAGATCAGGTTTCTATTTCTTCAGATTCCTCTTCTGATCAGGAATATTCTCTTCCCCTCTATGAGGATTCTGATGCTGAAGAATCCATACCTTCAGCTTCTCCTCCAGAGGACTATTCTTACACAGGCCACTAGCCATCCCACCTGTGTTAGATATTGTAGATGATGTGTTTTCGGAGTCTAGTCTTACCCCTGACTCCTTACCTCCAGCTCCTGTTAAGCCTGACAGATATTACAGGGTCCCTGACTCTCATAAATTCCTTTTTAAAAACCCTGCTGCAGACCCAGAAACTATTTCACAGGGTCCCAAAGGAGTTATGGCTTCTGCTGCAAAAAACCCTACCCCCTCTAACAGGGATTCTAGGGCACTGGATAGATGGGGAAAAAAGGTTTACACATCTGCTACCTTGACTATAAGGGCCTTAAACTGTCAGTTTCATATGCTTAAATATCAGCAACATGTCATGGCATTGCTTAAACAGAAAATTTTATTAAACTCTGAATGTGCAGAAAACAAGAAATGCAGGATTTATTGCATGCAGCTGAACAAGTTGGAAAGCATACTTTGCAATGTGATTTTGATTCTTTGAAGACCTCCTGCAGGGCCGCAGTTATGGGTTCTGTATTTAGGAGGCATGCTTGGTTAAAGGAATAAAATCTGCCTGATCATGTCAAGGTTAAATTATTGGGTGCACCTTTACAGCATGATACTTTGTTTGGTGTTAAGGCAGAGGAGGTGTTAAACTGTAGTTTTATTGGCCATTTTGGGTCAATTCCAAACTCCTTCATCTTCCTCTCTTAAAACCTGGTTGCCTCATGGTTTTGGCGTCTTTTCAGGCTTGTTGGCTGTTGGTGAAGCATCCACCAAGAGGAGAAAATGCTGAGAGAAAAAAGGAGCCACTTTTGAGATTTTAAGTATTTTTCCTCTGTTTATTTGCTACGTTTTTCTGCATAGCTGCCTATTTTGAGCATTTTCTGGCTTGTTAAACTTGATTTCTGCATTAGTAACTGTATTTAGAGCACAACCTAGAGCTGTTTACTGAATTTCCTGTTTGCACCTATTTTTAAAATCGTTTTTTTCTCAAAACTTGCATTTTATCTGTCTTTGGCCTATCACTCTTGTGTGGGGTCATTTACTGCACTGTTATAGCTTGTTGATACTTGTGAACCTCTGCTATCTCTGAAAAAAACAACAAAAAAAAATCTTGCTTTTTCCCACTTTTCTGAGATTTAAAAAAGTTCAGTTACAGGCTTGCTGTTCTTGAACTGTTTGTAAGTTTCTTGGAGGCCATTTTTTTGCTTGGGCTAGAGGGAAGTCTCTCTGTTGATCAGTGGCAATGAAAAACATTGAGCAGCCTGCCTGCCCCTGTGGGAGTGGTTACTGACTTGAAACTGTAGTTTTATTGGCCATTTTGGGTCAATTCCAAACTCCTTCATCTTCCTCTCTTAAAACCCTCTTTTGCACTGTTTTGTGCGTTTTTGTGCATAGAGCAACAGCGGTCAGCGCTGCCTAATTGGGTTTAAACTATTCCTGGCTCTACAAAGTCTGCTCTTCACTTTTTCCCTTAGAACTGCTCTATCTCTCAATTTAAATTTAAACCATATTCTCATTCTAAGGCCCTTCACTGGTCCAATTAAGTAATCCTACAAGTTAGCACTATTAAACCATAAGCACTACTTACTCTTATACTCTCTACGATTACCCTGTCCTCTATTGGTCCATCTTAAATTCATTTTCCCTATATTACTCTAGCATGTCCAAAGGTCAGTCAATGGTTTCCTCTCCAGTCCAGCTGGTGAATCTGGGAATTTTGAGGCAATGTTACAACTGTCTCATGTACACGGACAACCCTCTCCTCCTCCAAACAGGTTCAAATATATGTGAGAGATGCAACTATTTAGCCAAACTGGAGGCTGAGCTCTCTCATCTCAAAACTGGTGTAACCAGTCAGGAGGAGAAGGTAACCTCACACAACACAATTCCAGTATCACATAGTCCCACCACATCAGTGAACCAAACACATAAATACACAAAAACATACTCGGAGACTCTAAATAAACATCTACCTAAGCAACAGAGACCTCCAAAGCAGACATCCAAGCAAACGCTACCTCAAAACAAAACACACACAACACATAGCCCACAAAGTCAGTGTGCCAAGCAGCCACAGCCCTTAAGGCTGAATAACACACCTGATACTCTTGTAATAGGTGACTCTATTGTCAGACACACTGACATCCCGTTCACCAGGCTGAATAAAGAGAAGGTCACGGTGAGCTGCCTGTCAGGTGCTAGGATCCGCCACATAATGCAAGCACTCGGGTCACTCCAAAGCAAATACAAATATGACTCAGTCATTGTACATGCTGGTGTGAATGACCTGAGACGTACATCCCTGGACTACATGAAAAGAGACATAGAGGAGCTCTCTGATCATGTAGCACAGGCTGGTATGACCCTGACCTTGAGCAGCATCTTACCCTCACCTAGAATGATGCCACAGTACAAAAACAAAATGATCCATTTTAACAATTGGCTAAAATTTTGGTGTCATTCAAAGGGGATCCAGTGTCTGTCAGCCTGGGATGACATGCTCGACAAGCCACGTTGCTTCACTAGGGATGGCTTGCACCTGTCACCACTGGGCTTCCGGATATTGGCAAAGGCTCTTGCCACCCCCATAGTGCCTTTTTTAGGCAAGGCTCAAAAGTCAAACCCACCCCCATAGACAGCACAAGGAACAAGAAACTAAGGGTAATACTGCTAAACGCCAGAAGTCTTAACCTCAAGATGCACGCACTCGAAGCTCTCCTCAGTATGGAGAACATTGATATCTGTGCAGTGACAGAAACCTGGTTCAAGGCTCCAGAGAGCACCCCAGCACTACCAGGCTATACCTCATATCATGCTTTTCGGCCCCAAAACCCAGACCGAACCACAAAAGGAGGGGGAGTTTCCATATTTATCAAGGATATCCACACCTCCAGGTTAGTGGCATTGCATGAAGTATCGGAGACCATCCATGTGCAGCTAACAGTGGGCAAGACTGCTTTTCAGTTTATAGCATCCTACAGACCACCCTCTCAAAGTCAGGAATCCCAATCGGCTTTCCTGAAAACATTGGAGAACATGAATATCTCTCTGAACACCATTATATTGGGCGACTGCAACTACCCAAACATTGACTGGGAGCACTACTCAAGCCCCAGCACCTTAGCCCAAAGGTTCCTGGAAATTATAAACTCAAATGCTATGGAACAACTAGTCACCACTCCCACAAGAGGGGACAACATACTAGACCTGATCATTACCAACATGGGGACTCTATGCTCCACACCAGAAGTATATCCCTCATTGGTAAGATCAGACCTTAAATTAATTTCACTGGATGTCCACATCTCGACTCCAGCCCAGAAAACCACAGTGAAAAACTTCTCAAAAGCAAACTTCTCACTTCTCAAAACCGAAGTGGAATCCTTCAAGGCCCCAGGGCCAGTGGAAACTACGGCCCAAACTGCAGAATCCTATATAAACGCATTCTACGGACATCTCCAGGAATGCATGGATCATGCTATCCCAAACAAAACCAAGACCCAATCATCCAAAGGCAGGCATCCAGTCTGGTGGACCCCTGCCATAAATAAACTGTACAACAGAAGGAGGAAGCTACTACATGATAGAGCAAAATCCCTAATAGGGAAGGCATCTCTGATCAGTACTAGCAAAAAATTACGATCCTTCATAAAATCCTCCAAGGCCAGCTTCGAGAGAAAAATTGCACAAGACACCAAAGACAATCATAAGGCTTTTTTCAGTTATGTTAGGAACCTGGGATGCAACTCCCAGACTTGTTCTGAGTTGATTCTAAACGACAAAAATACACTGAACCCACAGACATCGCCAATATCCTGGCAGACAGGTTCAGTGCAAACTTCTCCACCCCCCCTCCCAAAAGAGCAAGTATCTATCCCGGCAGAGGGCTGCCTCCCAAACATCTCTGATGCTCAGGTGAAGGCTGCCCTGTCCAAAGCAAAAAACACTGCTTCCATGGGACCAGATGGCATCCCAGGTTGCGTCCTACATGAACTCCAAGAGGAACTAATCCCTCAAATAAAACAGCTATACAATCTCAGCCTCACTACAGGATATGTGCCCACAGAATGGCGTACAGCAACAGTGGTCCCACTCCACAAATGTGGAGCCTCTACGGACCCTGGAAACTATCGCCCCATAAGCCTGACTAGCTTAGTCTGCAAGGCTATGGAGAGGATCATCATGCAGCTCATAAACAAAGACATTGGGGACCTACAGACACTAGATCCTACCCAGTTTGGCTTTGTCAAGGGCATATCCTGCCTTTTGAACCTGGTTGACTTCTTCAAAACAGTCACCAAAGCCATAGATGAAGGGAAGGTAGTCCACACAGCCTATCTGGACCTTGCAAAGGCATTTGACACAATACCCCACTCGGGCATCATAGATAAGCTATCCAGCTTAAATATAAACCCCTATGTCACAGGATGGGTCGCAAACTGGCTCAAAGACAGAACCCACAGAGTGAGAGTTGCTGGAGCCATGTCAGACTTGAAACCGGTCACAAGTGGCATCCCACAGGGTTCTGTCCTGGGACCACTCTTGTTCGGTATATACTTTTCCGAGGTACAGGCAAACGTGGGAGGACTATGGCTCACCAAGTTCGCAGATGACTGCAAACTGGGCGCCATAATTGACTCTCCAGCTGACACAAACATCCTTCAAAAGGTCTCACAGAGACAGATAACTGGTGCCAGCGCCATGGTTTAAAGCTAAATGCCAAAAATGTATAGTCATACCCTTTGGCAAAAACAATGTGCCCACAAATTACCACATAGGTGGAAACCCATTAAGTACAGAGAAAGTTATTAGGGACCTGGGGACCCAAGTTGATAGCAATCTCTCCTTTGAAAACCACATTGCCAAAGTGGTTAGAAAGACCTTCTACATAGCCCACCTCATCATGAAGGGTTTCACATCTAGATCAAGAGAGGTAATCGTGCCTTTATTCATCCCTCATCAGGCCCATCATAGAATACAATGCCCCTTTTGGGATGTACCTTACCCGACACCTGCAGCAATTAGAAAGACCCCAAAAGTATCTCACCAAGAGGATCAAGGGTCTCAAACAGATGCCATATGCTGCTCAGTTAAAAAACTCCAGCTCTACTCAGTTGCATACCGCCTACTTCGAGGCGATCTATGCCTGACATACAAAGCTATGTCAAATCCAGAATTAATGGACATGCTCCACCTCAGTAAATCTAAATCCCTTAGAGCCACACGCTTGAGGGACTTGAACCTCAGCACAGAAATAAATAGTACTTGCTGGAGGGACAGGTTCATAACCCAGAGGCTCCCTTCGCTCTAGAATAGAATTCCAGTTCATGTGAGGCAGAGCACCTCACTGAATCTCTTCAAGAAGAATCTCGATAGGTGGATGGGGGATCATAGGTTTGTCCTAGGGATTACTCCCGTGTCACTATTAGACAGAGGCACAGTAAACTAAACCTTAAAAAGGGCACAGTATACTCAAATCAAGGGGTGGCGTAAGCCATACAGAATTGGGCTAGGCTTATAATTGCCCCATGGCAGATAGCCTAGTATGAACCTATGAACCTATAAGCAAATGGAGGACAAAGCTAAATCTATGCAAACTGTCAAAGATTTTTTACAAGTACAACCACCTTGGTTTAGCAGACACTGGCCTACAAAGATTTGGTCCTTTCCTGTGTCAGACAGACCTCAAAGGGGCAGATCCAGATGCCCTAGAGGCAGATCCCAGGCACAAGGTTCCTACAGGTCAAAGCAATGGGGTGCTTCTACCTCCAAAGCTGGAGAAGACAAATCACAGCCATACAGGAAACAGTCCCAATGACTTCCCCCTGCCAGCACCAAGCACTTATCTGCTGGCAGCACCCTTAGGGGGAAAATTAGCATTTTTTCTCAAAATTGGCACATTATAGCCCAGGACAAGTGGGTTCTAAATATTGTGTCACAAGGGTACAATTTCCATTTCCATACCCTGCCAAAGGCAAACGGCTGGCCAGATCTGCCAAAAAATCAATGGGCAGAGGCACAAAAACAAGTCTCATTCCTCATGGACATGGACATGGACAACAAGTACCAGAGCAAGAGCAGGGACAAGGATTTTACTCAAGACTGTTCTTGGTACCCAGAAAGGACAAGACCTGGAGACCAATACTGGACCTATCTATTCGGAACACATTCCTGCATATACCAAAAGTCAAGATGATGACTTTGTAGCAGCTTCTGCACATGCTGGGCAAGAGCGCTTGGCTGGTGACTCTAGACCTAAAAGAGGCATACCTGCATGTCCGAATCAGACAATTGTGCAGAAGATACCTCTGATTCAAGGCTGGCTCAATGCATTACCAATTCTCTGCACTGCCCTTTGGCTTCTCTACTGCGCCCAGGGTCTTTACAAAGTGCCTGACACCAGTATTGCATTCTGCAGACAAAGAGGAATACAAATATATCCTTACTTGGACAACTGTCTAATTCAAGCAGAGAACAAGGACATTCTACTACAGCATCTGGCATTTGTGAAAAGACTTCTAACATGCCTAGGGTACACAGTCAACGAAAATAAATCAAAACTAGTACCCTCTCAAGAGATAATATTCCTGGGTGCAAGCTTAAATATAGCTGCCCAGATGGCTTATCTCACTCTAGACAAACAAAGGCAACGACTACCTATTTCAAAATGTTGGCAACAAAGGCCCAATTATCTGCAAGAAAAATTCTGCAGGCTTTGGGCTTCATGTCATCATGCATCCTACTAATTCCATATGCAAGACTGCATATGAGGAAACTTCAGTGGTACCTAAAAAGTGTTTGGTCTCAACATTGCCACAGCCTGGAAACAATGATTACTCTCATTCCCTGCCTGCAACAGGAGTTTCGATGGTGGGCAAAGGCTTGTCACCAAAACAAGGGACAGCCATTCACATTACCTCCAGTCAGGCAGACACTAACAACGGACACATCAGAGTATGCCTGGGGGGCCCACATGGCAGGAAGATGCATTCAGGGCACATGGTCCTAAATCCAAATGCATCTACATATCAATCAAAAAGAGATGCTAGCTGTTCAGAATGCCCTGACAGCCTTCAAGGACCTACTTCATCCGGGACAACTGCTGATAAAGACAGACAACACCACGGTCATGTGGTATATAAACAGGCAGGGCGGTACACATTCTTAACCCCTTTGCAGACTAGCCATGACTTTGTGGGACACAGCATTAACATACCAAGTACATCTGCAGGCGCAATTCCTGCCAGGAAGGAAAAATACTCTGGCAGATGAACTAAGCAGAAACCTAATGGACCCCCATAAGTGGCAGCTGGATCCACAAGTCTTCAGCATGATAACAAAGAAATGGGGATGCCCGGACATAGATCTATTTGCCTCCCCTCACAACTACCAACTAAAAAGATTCTGCACAAGAACTTATCACAGACAAGCATGGAAAGTGGACGCCCTATCTTTCAGCTGGAAAAACCTATCGGTATATGCCTTTTCCCCACTGCCTCTCCTCCCCAAGGTACTCCTAAAGGTCAGACAGGAGAAGCCAAAAATGATACTGATTGCCCCAGACTGGCTACGCCAGTACTGGTTTCCAATCCTAAAGACCTTGTCTCAATGCCCAGCTTGGACCTTACCTCAAATACCTCATTTACTGTCCCAGTAAAACAATAAGATCCTGCACAGCCAACTCAGGGCTTTAAACTTGGCAGCATGGCGGATAATGTAATCATACAAAACACACCTCTCAGTAAAGCTGTGATGGATGTCATTTTGGAGGACAGAAGACCTAGTACTAGAAAATCTTATGCTGGAAAATGGAAGAGATTCTTTGCTTGGAACCAGGCACAAGGAACTAATACAGTTGTGCCAAATATTCCTCAGATTTTGCAATGCTTAACTGATATGCTGGACAAAGGCCTATCTTTTTCATTTATTAAAATTCATGCCTCTGCCATTTCAGCTCATTACAATACAGAGCCACCAATCTTTTTCTCATCCCTTATTAGAACAGTACCTCAGAGGAGTCAAACATTTAAGGCCGCCAAGGAGATCACCAATGCCTACATGGGACCTCAACTATGTCTTGGAAAAACTCATCCTGCCTCCTTTTGAGCCAGCTGCTACTGCTGATATAAAGTTTTTATCTTGGAAAACAGCTCTGCTCCTAGCAGTAACTTCTGCAAGACGAGTTTCAGAGCTACAGGCACTCATGGCTGTGGAACCTTTTATCATTTTTTATCCAGACAGGGTCTCTCTGAGGACACACACACACACACACACATACATAACCTTTAGAAACTTCCTAACATACAACTAAATGCTCGTGATACACAGGGACACAATTGGGTTGGGTTGCACTGCTAGGCTTATAAATGTTGTGGTAGTCATTAGCCTAGAAACTCGCTAAACCAGTTAAGTCCACACCCCAACTAGAAGAGACAAAATCCTGGAATTGGATTTTACCAATATGGGACAATATGCCTCTCAATTGTCCAGATTTTTACAGGATGTCCAGATTTTTGCCCCAAAATTTTGGTCTTTTCCTCATAAAATTTGTAGATTTCTGGAAAATCACTGTAGACTGAAGTCACTAAACAATAACACACATTTGAGTTTCAGACGTTATATCCCTCAGAAAATGTATGGGAACACAAAATCTGTTATTCTAGAAACTTTCTAAGTTTATAAGAGCAGTATTAGGAATCTGTCCCTATTTTCGTGACTGTGTTCCCTCTGTTATTTTAGGCTTTGACCAGATTTCTTGCTTTAAAAGTTGAATGGTATGTGGGACAGCTCTGTTGTAACTTCCTCCCTAGACAAATCAGACCGTAAATCAGTCACATTTTCCATAAAACTGAAGCCAGATGCATCTTCAAATACCTCAGTGATCAGAGATTATGCAAAATCTAATTTACTAACACTAAGTGATGACTTGGCTAAATTCCTCTTCCAACCTAATAAACCCTCTGCAAATGCAGAACCCTTTAATGATAAAGTCTATGTAGATGTTAATAGCTGCATAGATGCATCCACCCCCTCTGAAGTAAATACAATGCCAAATTTAAAAATAAACCCTTGTGGTGGAAGACTTTACAATAAAAGAAAAAAGCTGATTGCATGTAAAAATAAAGGCAATTCTCTGATCACCAAAAACACCCTTGCTAAACTTAACAAGGAACTCTGGTCTCTGATCAAATCAAACAAGCTAGACACAAGGTACAAATAACCACCTAGGCTAAAGGAAATCACAAAGCCTTCTTCATCTATGTTAGGAACCTCAGAAACAATACTCGGCTGTGCACAGAGCTAATAGTAAATGATATCACATACACAGAACAGAGGACAAAGCCAATCTGCTAGCTCTAACTTCACCCTTCCCACCCCATTATTAGATCACATAATGACATCCATACCACCCCCCTCAAATTTCCCAAGAACAAGTGCTCAAAGCACTGCCCAAGACCAAAAGTACTGTTTCTATGTCACCAGATAACATACCAGGGTGCCTAATGGCCAGCCTGAAACAGGATTCATTAAACCCCCTACAGAGGCTATTCAATATCAGCTTCCAAACAGGCTTTTTTGCTGGATGAATGGAGGACAGCAACAGTCAATCCCTGCCCAAAAGTGGGGCATCAATAAACCCAGGTAATTATACACCCATAAATCTGTCCAGCCTCAGCTGTAAGCCTATGGAAAGTATAATTATGGAATTAATAAATAAGAATATAAGCAACCTGCAGATTCTTGATCCTAGTCAGTTCCCTTTTGTGGCGGGCAGATCCTGTCTATTTAATCTGGTTGACGTCTTTGAAAAGGTTACTGAAGCAATGGATGAGGGGAAATTGGTACACACTACATATCTATAATTGGTACACACTACATATCTATAAAAAGGTGTTCAGTGCCATCCCACACACAGGTATAGTTCATAAACTCACCCAGCTAAATGTAAATCCTTATGTAACCCATTGGATAACAGACTAGCTCACTAATAAAACCCAGGAAATTAGGGTACACAACTCCACTTCCTCCAAAAGACCTGTCAGTAGCACTGTCCCCTAGGGTTCCATCTTCAGCCACTCCTTTTAGACATTTACTTATAGGGGTCAAAGCAAATGCTAAGGGTTTACGGCTGTCCAAGTTGGCAGATGATTGTAAACCTAGTGCTATCACAAACTCTCCAGAAAACACCAAAATCCTCCAAGAGGGTCTCTTTCAAACAAATAGCTGGTATCAAACACATATTCTCAAACAAAATGCTAAAAAATTTATAATAGTATCCTTCTGCAAACATGAAGTTTCCTGTAAGTATTATGTCGATATCACACCCCTAAAAACTGATCCAGTTCTTATGGACCTGGGAACCTCTGTAGACAATGAATTGTCCTTTGACCCCTATGTATCTGCTATTTTAAGACAGAGAATCCTTCTTTACTGCGCAGCTTATTAGTAAGGGTGTGGGGTCCAGGTCCAGGCACACAATCGTTCCACTGTATTTGACACTTATTAGACAGATCACTGAGTATAATGTCTCCTTGACACAACTTGAAGGACCACAATGCTTTTTATCCAAGAAAATCAAGGGTCTAAATCATAAAAGGTACACCGACCATCTCAAAGCCCTTTTCCTCTTCTCCATATCCCACAGGCTACTGAAGGGCAACTTCTGTCTTGCTTATGGAGCCTCAGCTGACCCCCATCCTTTCAGACCTACTGCACATCTGTAAGTCCAGTGGTGGCATAAACACCTGCTCAAGAGATCTTAATCTCTTCTTCAACATACAACATTTGGGAGGGATAACTATATATCACAGAGAATACAACTTCTCTGGAATTGTTTTCTTCTCCACATAAAGTAAGGCATGTCTCTCACCCCATTTAAGATAAATCTGGACAGATGGATGGGAAACCGCAAATTTATCCCTGGTTTAGCAACTGTGCCCCTTATGGATGTGAATAACATTTAAATGTCAGCAAAACCCTGGGCTATTTGTGCTTAAAATATGAAGGTTCTGGGTTATTCCATCTTATCAGACAAAGACTACATCATTTTTGGGGGGAAATGCATGGCTAGACGTCAGAAGATTCTCAGATCAATAGCCTGGTGAGTACCTCTGAACCTATATCAGCACCCCAACTACTAAATCCTGCCTTCCTTCCATTCCTCTCCCATTTCCCCTCTGTCTTCACATCTCTCAATGGATGCCACTTTTTTTTTGGGGGCAGTAGTCAAAAATAAGCTTCTATATTCTTCTTCCTTGGACTTCCATCAGGTATGTAGAAATTATTGCTTATCTGATACTGTACATGTGTTTGTTCTTAGCACACCTGGTGATTTGTTGATAAGTGATAAGTGCTATGCCAGTTACTGGATTGTACCTTACTGAGTCCTGTGTTGTGATCAACTCCCAGTTAGCATCACAAATCTGAAGTTCAGAATTGCCAATGAAAAAAGTGGAGGAAGTTGATACAGCAATACAAGTTTGGTATGTTACCTTATTTTCTGGAATATGTTTATTGAACCTAAATTCATGAATGATAGTGGTTCTTACGTACTTCATATGGGATACCTTCTCAGTTGTAGCACTAACAGTTTTGTAAGCCTATTAAGGAAGTTGCAACTATTCCGTGTATCCTGACTTGTTGTGGTTGTGGACAGGATATGGGAATATCTGAGATACATCTGGAAGTTTAGGAGACAGGAATAAGATTATTATCTGCTAATGAGCTGTATCCCATAGTCCTGGGTTTGACAGCCTCCGTTTACATATCCATACTGTATGCAAATCATTAAACTAGACATTGCGTTTGGGTTTGCCCTGAAAATAAGTATTTGTATCTAGTACCTTATTTTGTTAACAATTTACATAGACTTAAGAAACATATAAGCCATGTTTAAATTATGAAGAAATGTAACTGCAGCTGTTGTGATATGATTCAATCTCACTGGTGAATTAAACAGAACCATATTATCACCAAACTGTCAGATTTGGTTTGTTTCCAGCATGCCACCACAAGAATTTCACAAAGAAGCTGGAAAAAAAAAAAGAATCCCACATACTGCACCAGTGTATCATTACTAATAGACTGAAGGGGGAAACTTCCATGGCAGCAGACCCTCTGGGTGACCAGGTTAAAACATATAAAATTGCTAACATCCATAATTATCATTATCATACTGAAAGCAGTCTAACTTAGTGCAAAATACTATGGTTTGTTGACTCCAAGAATCTTTGAAAGGCTGAAAAAAATGTTGTAGAGTGGCTTCTGTCCATGTTTCAAAACTCACAGAGTTTGATGGCAGCCATTTCAGATCTGGTTTTAGAGGCCTTTATCAGTGGTCAACTGACATGATTTGTCATCTGATGTCCCTGTCTCAGTCCATTTATGAATTTCCTCTCACTCCTACATTTGGCAGACCATGCACATCTTATTAATACGGGAAGTAATATCATTCATGAAGTTAGGGATGCACATTTGTCCCTGTGCTACCGGTTTGACTCCTAGTTTATTTCTGACACTTGCATAGTTTGCATCTCAGTCATAACCTTCATCATGCAGAAGTTCCAGCATTCAGTGGATAAAACACTGAAGCCTGCTAGGTGTTCTTGCAGTTTACAGCTCAGGATCCAGGAAACAAGCTGGCAATGTCTGTACAGCCTGTAAGCAGTACACAGTGTAAAATACTATCAGATGTGCCACAGTTTCATAGGTTCATACTAGGCTATCTGCCCTAGGGCATTTATAAGCCTAGCCAGTGTGTTTGGCTTTCGCCACCCATTTTAAATTAATTTTGCTATGCCCTTTTTCGAGGTTAGTATACTGTGCCTCTGTCTAACAGTGACACAGAAGTGATACCCGGGGTAAACCTACGATCTCCCATCCACTCATCAAGATTCCTCTTGAAGAGAGTCAATGAGGGACTCTGCCTAACCTGGACTGGGATTTTATTCCAGAGTGAAGGGAGCCTCTGAGTTATGAATCTGTCCCTCCAGCATGTCCTATTTATTTCAGTGCTGAGGTTCAAGTCTCTCGAGTGCGTAGCTCGATGGGATTTGGATTTTCTGAGGTGCAGCATATCCATTAATTCCGGGTTGGACATGGCTTTATACGCCAGGCACAGATCGCCTCTGAGCAGGTGGTATGCCACTGAGTAGAGCTGGAGTTCCGCGACAAACTGCGAGAGATGCTAAAAGAAGACTCTGAACCTACTTCAGTTCTCAAAATTATGAATGTGGAATGGACCTACTAAAGAGAGAAGCAAGAAATTACAGAATAACAGACTGATCCAAAGAGGCATGAGAAGGTAAGGGATTGACGAATCAAGTCTCTGTCACATCTGTCTCCTGATAAGACCTCATATTATATGGCCTCATTCTCCTTATGACTAGCTGCTTGACTAGTAAGGGATCAAGTTTACCAACTGTCATCAGCCAATGAAGAAAGGAGCATGAGAGGTGCAGCCCAAGCAAACACATTTTGAATGAGGTATGTTCTAGAACATTCTCACTGTGTCTCTTATATTAGAACACCCAGACAATACGTACCCAAAGCCTGCTCATGTGAAGAGGTCCTAAAGTTTCCTCAGTTCCTGCACTTGGAGGAAAGGCATATCTTCGTGAGTCTTCCATCTGCATTCTGCATGGATTACTAATTATGGCAAAGGAGACCCACATAGGTCTTCTTGCACTAACTGAGTATATAAGATTGACCCAGATGTTAGGCATACTTCCAGCAGTTTTAATATGCTTTTTCCCCTTGTGCATTTCATCTATTAGCCCCCTCCGATGCATTTTCAGCCAATTTTTCCCCACTTGTGGTGAACATCAACTGGAGGGGCCATCAACTGGACAGCCATGAAGAGAATTTGGTCTTTGAGTCCCCACTACCTTTTTCTTTCAGCTCATGTACCAGGGTTACCCTCATCCTAATAGCTAGAGGTTCCTGCTTCACCTCAAGACCAGGACTACCCATTTTAAGGGCAGACCATAATTGCCCTTGGCAATTATATTCACATGCACAATGGTAATGAGGAAGGGTTTGCTATATTTGTCTTGATTCTCCACTCCTTACTGATCAGAGGTGCTCACTGATGAGGCAAAAGTGCACCTTATTAGGCTGTAATGCTTGCACATGTCTGTACATTTGCCGATGTCTGGCCACAGTGCCAGTTACAATTTGGTGAACCCATGCACATGCTGTGATTCTTCTTGCTGCTGCAGCAAAGGTATATATTTGTCAGGATACTCAATGAACAATACAGACACGATGGATATATTTCCAGCTTCCACAAGGACTTTACTCTCCTTGCGTCTAGAAAGATTTGTACACTGTCACTTGCTTTTATAACAAAGTATGATGGTTCTCAAAAAAGATTGTATGGATTGTTATTTTAAGGCACAGTGTTGGACAACCATCTTTAAGGGAAACTCAAAGAATCATTAGCAATTCAGTAAAGTGTCAGTAAAAGATGTATCTAAAGCAGGGTTTAGATAACTCCAATCAGAAGTCTCAGAAGTCAAGGAGATCCAGAGGTGTCTGGAAGTGTGAAGGTAGAAATGGAGGCTCAGATTATCAGCTCTGGAGAAGAGACGTTATACTAAGGATCGTAAACCAGTGGGAGACCTGTGCCTTGTGGCCTAGAAGTGGACCAAAACCAGAAATATTGTGGTGACTTTATTTTTTATTTAACGTCCAAGTCATTAAAGGCTCTGTTCAAGATTTTTCTGTTTAGTCCAAAGATACTGCTTTCTTTTTGTGAAGTTAGCCCACATAAACATATACTCTATACTATCAGTCCTGAGCATGCACATGCATACGACACACATACACACACACACACACACACACACACACACACACACACACACACACACACACACACACACACACACACTCACACTGTCAGTTATCACATACACAAACACACTAGAGTACACACATACCAACACACATAAAAAAGAGTAACGGTGTTTTTTGAAGGAGGAAAATCCCACAATGATCTCAGTGCACATTCAGTTGAAAGACTCCCATAAACATATACTCCATACTATTATCTTAGATCACACACACACAAACACACACACACACACACACACACACACACACACACACACACACACATGCATGCATCTCAGCACAGAACAACACACACGAAAAAAACACAAAAAAGTTATGTACCTTCTTAAGGTTCCATCTGATTGTTGATTTTTATGTATCCTCAAAAGATGGGTTTGGTTCCAGTCCCTTGGAACTGACTCAGCCACTCGCTATAGCTCGTGGACAACAAAAACTCTCGAGCCTCCCCCTTTACCCATAATGCAACTGATCCTTACCTCAAATCAAGTTTGCTGACAGAATAAACAGAAGAAGAGGAGGAAAGAAAATTTTATTTTTCCAGTTGGGACCATGTCTGGTTCAGTCACCATTTAAAATAATCATTCAGATTGTGCTAAGGTAGAAATCACCCATTCTTCCAAAATAATTATGTAGGGGGTTGGAGGATGGGGAGTTGAGGATACATGAAAATTGACAACTCAGATGGAGCGTTATGGTAAGTACATAACTTCTTTATTTGAAGTTGTCAATTTTCATGTTATCCTCAAAGGATGGGATAGCATCTCCAACTACCTTATTTCCTGGGTGGACTAAGGAAGGATATTCCTAAGCGCCATTGAGCCAAATGATGCTCTACCCCTTGAGACCAGGTCAGATTTGTAATGAGTAGTAAAGGTATGGGGCTTGGCCCATGTCGCTGCTGCACATATGTCATCCATGGATGCTCTAGCCTGAAAAACAGCTGATGTAGCCACAGCTCTTGTGGAATGAGCCTTAGGGAGTTTAGAAAGAGTAACACCACATTTGGAATATGTAAAGAAAATACAGTTAACCAGCCATTTTGCTAAAGTGACTTTGGATATAGCTTGTCCCAATCTGGTATGTGAGAAGGAGATAAAAAGCTGGTCTGATTTTCCTAAAGTCTTTTGTCCTGTGTAAGTAGAAACATAACTGTCTATGTATATCCAAAGAATGTGAACAATACTCTGCTTTATTAGAATAGTTGGGGACGAAAACTGGCAAGTTAATACATTGATTGATGTTGTTCTCAGAAACCACTTTTAGAAGGAACAAAGGGTTGGTTCTGAGTGAAACCCTCTCCTTATAAAAGACTAGATATAGCAGTTTAGATGATAGAGCTTGAATCACTGAAATTCTTCTAGCAGAAGTGAGCACAACTAACAGAATAGTCTTCCAGGAAAGGAACATAATGTCACAAGTGCTGGCAGGTTCAAACGGTTGCTGAGTGATTACTTGTAATACCAAGTTGAAGTCCCATGGTGGAGTAGAGTCTTTCAAGGGAGGTTGTAGCAGAAGAGTACCCCTCAAGAAAGTCTTTTAGAGTTTGTGAGAGACCACAGAAGAGTCTTGGAAGCCAACATGGAAGTTGGAGATGGCTGCAAGTTGAACTTTAGTGGTAGAGGCAGAGGTACCACCATCAAAAAGTAATGCCAAGAACTTGAGGATTTCAGAAATTGGGACTGAAAATGATTCAATGTCATTCTGCAGAGCCCCAATATACAAATTGTTTCCATTTACTAGAATACAGTTTTTGTGTGGAAGACTTATGAGATGATAGCAGTATTGCGGAGGACAGAAGAAGAGAGCAAAGGTTGTCTGGCTGCTAATGGAAGTGGAGAAACCAAGCTGTCAGCGTGAGATTGATGGACCATGTTTGTTGGGTGGGACAGAAGATCTGGAATTGGATCCAGTATCCAAAGTTGTTTGAGTAGGTGAGGCCAAAGGAAGGAGAAATTTGGGAATCAAACGAATTGGTGGAAAAGCATAAAGGAGACCAGGGGGCCACCAGTGAAGAAGAGCATCTATCATGGCTTCCCCTATTGGGGGAATTAGGGAAAAATAGCTGCTGCATTTGTTGTTTAGGGAAGAGGCAAATGAATCACAGCCAGGCTGGCCCCATGACCAATACATTTTCTTGGACATTCTCTGAATGAAGGACCACTCGTGAAGTAGAAGAATGGACATGGTTAACTTTTCGGCTGTCACACTGGACTTTCCCAGAACATGTGTTGCTATAAGAAAGCGGTTTGATGAGATCGCCCATTGCCACACTCTCAGGGCTTCTTGACATAGTGGGTAAGACCTGGTTCCTCCTTTTTTGTTGATGTACCAGACTACTGACATGTTGTCTGTCTGAACTGCAATTGTTCCGGAGGGGAGATTATCCTAAAAGGCTTGCAACACTAAAAGCACTGCCCTCATGTCTGGAGCACTCATGTGTAACAAGGCCTCTACTGGGGACCAAGTGCCTTGGACTTTCCTTCCACTGTAATGCCCCCCAACCCAGCAGGAGAACGTCTGTGTTCATTATGGCCTTGGGCTGAGGGGGATAAAAAGGTCACCCTTGTAGAATTTGTTCTGAATGAGTCCACCACGTTAGATCTCTCTCTTGCAAATGTCTGCAATGGAAATTGGTGAAGACATGGGATGGGAAAGTATTGACCATTATGCCACAAGCAACCACTGTAGAATTCGCATATAATATCATATCTGGCCAGGGGTACAAGATTTATTGATGCTGCCATGCAGCCCAGTGTTCAAAGAACTAGCTTGGCTGGCACTTTGTTCTTGCCAATTATGCTCAAAACCTGTCCCTGAATTGTGGAGGAAAAGAGGCAATGGTGATTCTTGTGTTTAAAATGGCACCTATGAATTCTATTACTTGGATTGGTTCTAGGTGACATTTTTGTAGTCGACATTTAGTCCCAAAAAGGAGGACGTTTGAAGAACCTTTTGCCTGGTTTCTCTGAGTTGATGCCTGGTTGTGGCAGTGATGACCCAGTCATCTAGGTATGGAAACACTCGGAATCCGTGCCATCTCAAGTAAGTTGCTACAACTGTCATACATTTGGTGAACACCCTGGGGGCTGTGGTGAGACCAAAGGTCAGCACTATGAATTGGTAGTGACTGGCTCCCAGCTGGAAGCATAAGAACCTCCTGGATTGCCTGCACATTTTTATGTGATGGTATGCATCCTAGAGATCTATGGAGCACATCCAGGCACTGTTTTTGAGAAATGAAAGAATGGACTGAGCCATGACCATCTGGAATTTGGCCCAACAAACCAATTTGTTCAGTTTGCTGATTTAGAATCTTAATAAACAAATGTGCTTGTGTAATTTGAAGACATGATACAAGTTGTTGCTGTCTGTCAAGGGTACAACAACTTTTAATTTTGTCTACTTAAGGTATTGCTTACATAGTATTGCTGCTATGTTCTAGTGAGAACATTTTTAATTTATGCACATTCTTTGCAAAAAAAAACAAATCAATCCCATTTTATATCACTGTTGTGATTTGTTTTACAAATATCCATCTGGTGTGTTAGGAGACTTCTGTGAAAACAGACAAAACATTGTTCAGCAAGCAGGTCAGCAGGCAAAATGTAACTGTCGGAGACCATAACTTGTATTTACTCAAAGGCTGCAGAATAGTTAGATGCACAGGGAGATGTTGAAAATCAGTGTTTTTCTCTGGAAAATTTGTGTTTCATCTAGTATTTTGTTATGCAAAAATAATTCAGAACTGAAGGAACAGCTGTCCATTATGGAAAAAGAGTTGTTATAGGTAGATACTATTTATTTATTTTACATTTGTTGACCGGGCTAGTCTAACTGGATATATGTCCATTTTCAGTAGAGGCCCGGGGAGAAAAGCTCCAGGGAAAAACATACAATTTAATAGAGAATAACATAAAAACAGTTTTATACAGCAATAATTATACCATAAAGGCAGTTTTATACAGCAATGATTTTAGCATAATATGCTAGCTAAAGAAATTTGTTAAAAGAATATAAAAAAAAAATAGAAGCATTAAAAGGGTTTTTTTTTATAATTATTATAAGCTACTCCTACTGGAAACAAGTATTAGAAGGGTATACTAGTAACAATTTATTTCTATGTGAGAGAAAAGGATATAGAAGTATTTTAAGAAGGTTGTAATAGGAGAAAGGTAAAATTTCAGAGTCAAGAAAATGTTAGTCAGGGTTAGAACAGGAGCATAACCAGTGGTTATTGAAGAAGAGCTTTAGATTTCTTTTAAAAAGTGGGAGAGAGGTCAGAGATGTAAGGTCAGGTGGTAATTGATTCCATACTTTTCCGACAGAGTTAGAGAACAAGGAATCACCTGCTAAGTTTTTAGATTTAGTAATATTCATAAGCATTTTGTTTGAGGAGCGTAAATTTTTGAGATTGCTATATGGTATAATGAAGCTAGAGAGTATGGGAGTATTATGGGGTTGATAAAGGGCCTTGTATGTTATTGTTAGTTGCTGAAATTGTATCTGATTCAGAAATTCTAACCAGCCTAGTTGTTTCAGATTTAGACAGTGATGAGTTCTAAAAGCGGAGCTTGCAGCGAACCTGGCAATGTTATTATAGGATATAGCTAGTTTGTGAAGGTTCCTTTTAGAGAGGTTAGTGTAAATGGGAGAGGCATAAAGAAGGGTTGAGAGTAAATGAGTTCTAGCTATAGCGGACCTAGCTAGTGGTGTAAGATAAGGTTTTATTCTGTAGAGGGATCCCAATTTTCTGTTAACTGATTTTACTGTGGCATTTATGTGGGTATCAAAGTTGAGATTATTGTCAATTGTGATTCCTAAGAGTTTAGTGGTTAGATCAGGAGAAATAAGGGTACCATTATTAGATGTGACAGTGAAGTGTACAGGGGTAGTCTTTTGGGTTGGTGTAAAGAGTAAAAGTTTAGTTTTTTGGGGGTTTAGTAGGAGGCAGCGGTTAGAGAACCAGTGTTCTACTGTATTGAAAGCTTTTTGTGTATGAGACTGAAGTTCAGCCTGAGAGGTGGCTGCGCAGACTATAGTAGAGTCATCTGCATATTGAATACATGTGGAGAGTGGAATGGCTAAGTGGAGGTCATTGATGTAAATGGAAAACAAGAGAGGGCCTAATATGGAGCCTTGTGGAACACCTAATGTGATAGGCAAATGATTTGATAGTGTATTTTGCCAGAGTACAGCCTGATGTCTGTTTTCTAGATAGGATGTAAACCAGTTCATGGATAGTGGATTTAGTGAGTAGGACTTTAGGATGTGAAGAAGGATTTGGTGATTAACCATGTCGAAAGCTTTTGATAAGTCGACAAAGACTGCTGAGGAGAGGATATTTTTGTTGCGGTTTTCGTTGGTACAGTTTGTGAAGGAAAGCAAGGCAGTAGAGGTACTGTGGAAAGGTCTAAATCCATGTTGACAGTTTGCTAGTAGGTTGTGATGGAGAAGATGGTTCATTAGCTGTTTGTGGACACACTTTTCCATTATTTTTGCAAGTGGGGAGAGCAGTACTATGGGACGAAAGTTGGACATTTCGTTGGAGCTACCACCTTTGTGTAGTGGGATAATTTGAGATATTTTCCAGATGGAAGGGATAATACCTTCATTTATGGTTCTATTTATCAGTATGGAGATGGGATAAGCTATGGCTTTAGATGCTATTTGCAGGAATTCAGCTGGGAGCTTGTCAGCTGAGGGGGTAGTTGCTTTTAGCTTTTGGAGAAGGGAGCAAATATATGACGTGGGTACTGGTTCTAACTTGAATACTGGGGGTGCCTTGGAGGTGGGAGTTTGTGGATTTGAGATATCAGGGGATAGATGGCTAGCCAGAGTTTGGATAGTATTGGTAAAGAACGAATTAAAGGCATTAGCTGTTTCAGTTGAATTTTCAGGATTAGCACCTGAGGGGATGGGGGTAACAGTTACACCTGGATAAAGAAGTTTATTAATAGTAGACCAAAACTTCTGAGGTTCCTTGAGGGAGGATTGTTGTAGGTGGAGACAGTAGCTCTTTTTGTCAAGTAGGATGGCTTTTTTGTATTATTTCTATGCTGTCTGAAGGTTAGATGATCTGTAGAGTTCTTAGTAGTTCGCTATTTAGCCCAGGATTTGTTTCTCTGAATGATTAGTTGCCTGGTTTTGTTAGAGAGCCAAGGAGCAGGTTTAGCTTTATTTCTTGTACAGCATATTGGGGCGTGATGGTCCAGGATTGTTAGGAAAGTAGAGCTGAAGTATTCAACTGCTTTGTTAATTGGGAGGGATCTTAATGGTGACCAATTACATTGCTTAAGTTCTATTTGGAAAAGCTCAGGGTTAAAATGCCTTTTGGAGCGAACTGTTATGATAGTGTTAGGGAAGGTTGGGTTGGTTTTATGTCTGATTATGTATGTTAGCAGGTGGTCACTAAGATCGCCTGGGAGTGTTCCTGCTATGTAAGTGTGGTGAAGACTAGTTGTCACAATCCAATCCAAGGTGCTTTCTTTATTGTTCAGTTTGTTAATTCTGGTGGGGGAGTTAATAGCTTTTGAAAAACCATAAAGGTTAATGTGGTTGGTAGGGTTTGTACCGCTACATGAATTCCAGTCAATGTTAAAGTCTCCTAGGACTATGGTTTCTTATGGGAGATGAGAAGAAAGCCAGTTAAGTATGTGTTCTAGTGTACCGATGTTATTGCCTGGGGGAAGATAGACGCAGATAATGTTTATGGCTTTATGTCTGTTAAGCTGGAATTTTGAGATAACTATTTCAGCGCTGAAATCTAAAGATAGGTTAAGATTTACAGTGCTAAGTTGTATGTGTGCTTTATAGAGAATTGCTACTCCTCCTCCTTTTTTGGATGTGCGATCTAACCGAATAATGCTATAGCCTGGAGGGGTGATTTCATTATCTTTTATTGAGGGTTTTAGCCATGTTTCTGATAAGCAAAGGATATCAAATCAGTGGACAACAAGAAGGGCATGAACATGAGGGATTTTATTGCACATGCTACGTATGTTAGGATGAGCAATGGATAGTGAATTGGGTAGGTTGATTAGAGGTAAAGTGGGAATTTTGGCTTGGGGACTATTTGCAGTGACAGGGATAGGTGTTGGGCCAGGATTAGGATGAATGTCCCCATCTGTTAAGGAGTGGAGAAATATAAAGTACTTAGGTTGGAGAAGTTTACAGTAAAAGTTAACTGTTGGTTTAGTTTTTAGATTACTGTATTTGATGTGTACTAGTCTGTGAAATTTAGCAATTAGGTAACTGGGTTTAGAAATGCTAGTTTGGAAGTTAGGGAGTTTTGTTATAGTAGGTGTTAAAGTGTGTTTGGAAGGGATGTGGAGTTTATAGTGAAGGGGTTGTTCATAGTAAGTGAGGAGATAAGTAGTAGATAGAGCTGTTAAGAATAAGATAAGTATTGGTATATGTAATTGGTAGGGCATGATAAGGTAGGAGTTAATATAGTTATAGATGTAAGAGATTAAAGTTGGAAGGAGGTATTGAAGGGTATGTTAGGAGGTTTTCATTACTATGGTAGGAGAGAGATGAGGTATCGGTGGGTTAGTTGTAAGAAGTTGTGAATGGGTGTGGTGATGAAGGGATGATTGTGATTGGAGTAATTTAAAGTGGGGGTGTGTCTTTAGGAGGAATGGGAGTGTGTCTTTAGGAGGAATAAATGTAGGACCACTGGGGGTGGGTGGAAATTGGGGGAAGGGTTGGGGAGCGAAGTGAGCCCGCAGGGCGAATGGAGCGGGTAGAGACAAAAGAGTGGACTTTCAAGGAAGACAAGTAGGTGAGTTCAGCAGGTAAGTCACAAGTGAGAAAGTATAGGAGTGAGTTAAAAGACTAGCAGGAGGTAAGTAAGGGTAGCAATTGAGTAGAAGTGTTAAAGAGAGCCCAGGACAGTAAGAGAAGGTAAAAGAGTGAGTTAAGGAGAGGTAATAACTAAGAAAACGGGATGGGGCGGTATGGTACAGCACATGGGTATAGCAGTAGATGTGCAGAGAGTTTGTGGAGAGGCGCCACTTAGTGCCTAGTCACTAAACAGCATCAACGATATGCTTGCAAGGATGGCAGGCTAATGGAGAGAGGGGGTATGCTACTACTAGTAAGGGAGTGAAAGGTTTAATGTAAGGGTTTATTTAAGAGACCAGAGAATAAGTGGGGTGGTTGATTGGCTGCTGGCTGTCCTGCTTGGGAAACTTGTCTAACTTAGCAGTGTCATTAAACATTTGGATAAGTTCAAAGTTCTAGAATCTGTTGCAGCACATACTTTCATACTACACTACTAGGGTAGCTGTCTTTGGGATCATTTTAAGCCTAGCCAATTTCCCAAAGGTGAGAATCAAACCCTGTACTTTGTGTTTGAGAGGTAAACACCTTAACCATTATTCCAACCCTCCCCCTACAAAATAGGAATTATCCTTTTAGAAACTATGATAATAGTAAAACATGTTCTCATTCATGGAAACTACATATGTAAGTTAACATCACTTTAATATACAGTGTTGTCAATAAATGCATGAATGTATAAGAAACCAAAAAGAAGCATAAGCGTTCAGATGACCAAATCTTCCTTTATATTTTAGCAAGTTACTGACTGAGTACTAAGGACATGATAGAGTGTGTATTTTCTTAGGAATTAAATTACTTCTGTGCTGTCATGAAATACAGAGGGCAGCTGCATGTTTGCACTGCACCATATCATAATAATGCTCTGGGGTGTCATACTGCCATAATGCAGTGTGTGTGTATTGTGCCTGAGCTACACAAGATGGTAATGTTGTGCAGTTGTTGCATTATTGTCTCTAGCTCAGTAACTAGTCAGCTCTCTTGAGTCTGAAAAGCAATACTGTAATTATGTAGTAACGAGCAAAAATATATTCTTTTTATATTAAAATAAAGTGATTTTCTAACTTGACTCCTGCTATTATATCCCAGACCCAGTTTGTAAAAATAAAAGTGCACAAGGGTATTAAATAGAATTACAAGGGTGTTATTTATATATAAAGGAATACTAGCACAGATATAGAACCCAGCTAACACTCGTGTGAAGTGTTTGCATTCTAGTGCATAATATACTGTATATCACTCTCTGTAACTTAGTATAATTTTTGCTCAAACTACTTAGTTTATATAAGGCTTTTTAGAAAAGATAAGGTCGTTGTTAAATGGAAACATGTGCCCAATAAAATCTGTGCACTTCTGGGAAGACTAAACTAGATTATAACAATATTAGCGATGTATATTATTATTCTAAGCAATAAACAGACCACGGAAGATGCGTGCCTTTTGTGGAGAAGGGAATAAATGGTGACGCTCTGAAATCCTTAGGCTGGTGAAAAATACTGAACAGGCACTTCTGAATCCCCTGCAGTGAATGCATAAAAACAGACATTAACATGCATCTCATTATCAAGCCATCATAGGAAAAAAAATTACATTTCCTCTGACAAACTGTGTTTAGCATATTGGTTCAATAATTCACAATGATACATGGTCTTTAATAATGCAATCAGGAAAATTAATCATACTTTACTAATCATGGTTTTATTTCAGCTGTATTATAGGTGCATTGAGGAAATGTAAAAGAAGACAGCAGCTTGGAAAGAAACTGAAATGATTGACTTTAATAATTGGCTTAGTTTCTGGTGTCATTCTAAGGGGGTCCAGTATATGTCAGCCTGGGATGACATGATCGACAGACCTCAATGCTTTGCCAGAGATGGTCTTCATTTGTCACCCCTGGGATTTCAGCTACTGGCTAAGGCTCTTGCCACCCCCATAGTGCCTTTTTAGGTAGTGTCTCAAGGACAAAATTCCTGATGTAAAGACTCCATCTAAAAACAACCTCAAGGTTATACTGCTAAATGCTAGGAATCTTAACATGAAACTGCACTTACTGGAAGCAGTCCTCACCTTGGAAGATGCAGACATTTGTGCAGTCATGGAGACCTGGTTCAAGGCTGTGGTGAGCACTCCAGCCATACCAGGTTACACCTCCTTCCACATGTTCAGACTACAAATTGAAGGCAAGAAAACTAAAGGAGGCAGTGTATCAATATTCATTAAAGAAAACAGTGTAAGAAACTTCTCTGTGTGGAAGATTTTCAGTCCATATATCTGTAGTTAATCACTGTATAGCAATCAGATCAGACAACAGTAGTAGAAGTTTGTGTCTTTCGGCTTTTCCCGGTTAGGGGTCGCAACAGCGGAACTCCGGTCCGCTAATGATTGGCAGTAGATTTTTACGTACTGGCTTGCCGGGCCTAACGCACAACCTTCAACGAAGGAACGCCCATTCACGGATGTCGCTACACAGAAGACACTCTTAACTGAGAATCGAACCGGCAAAGTCTAACTGTGAGGCGACAACGCTACCGCAGCACCACCACCTCATACAATAGCGAACGTAAACTCGTCTTAAGTCAAAACAAAACAAAAAATAATAATAGAAAATATATAATTGTACAGCATTACTAAGTATTCGAAAGTAATCCAAGCAAGGCAGGCAGTCTGTTTCCAGTCGAAAATCCTTTATTAAGTACACAGACAAGTGATCCAAGTAAAACAAAAATAGAGTAATAATTTCCTCACAAGCTTTCTAAATATATATATATATACTTTTTATCAGGCATGGGAGTGGTTTACTGTGCTGTAAAACAAAGTGTTATTGGTACACATGTTAAATTCACATCCCTTCCCTCATCAGTGTGACATTCGAGTTGGTCCTACCCTACTTAGTAGCTGTCATAATAATATATAACCCTTATGTACGTTAAATAAAATTTATAATGATGCGGTACCTCTTATTTAACCAGATTATTAAGTAGATTATTAAGTCTGTGATTTTATCCAAGACAATATACTACATGACTGGAAATATATCAACCTTCGTTCATTTGGCAATCAAAAAATATATATAAATATATACATATGGTGCTGCAGTAGCGTTGTCGCCTCACAGTAAGATGCTGTCCAGTTCGATTCTCAGCTAGAGTGTCTTCTGCGTGGAGACATGCGTGAATGGGCGTACCTTCGTTGAAGGTTGTGCGTCAGGCCTGGCAAGCTGGTACATAAAAATCAACTGCCAATCATTAATGGACCGGATTTCCGCTGTGGCGACCCCTAACCGGGGAAAAGCAGAAAGACACAACCAAACAAACAAAATATACATATACATTTTGCATGTAAAAATCAATTTCTGTTTTCATAACCTATTGTTAACAAAGATCGCTTTCGTCCTTCTAGACTTCTTCAGGTCTGTGTACAAGAACCCTAAAAACAATCTATAAAAAAATATATAATTGTATAATTAGTATTATTATTACACATCATTTTGAATAAAGTGGAAAAAATAACCAGAAAAAAAAAAAAAAAAAAAAAGAAAAAATGTATGTATGATGATGGAAACAAAATATACACTTAAATTTCAACTGATTTAAAATGGTATTTAAAACCAATTTTTAGAATAAAATAAAATAAAATACAATTAGTCATGTAAACAATGTGGCAATTTTCTAAGTTCCAGTGCACTTTTAATTGAACAGTAGTAGTTTAGTCCAGGCTTCCTAAAAGAGTTCAGCTTTAATTGCCACATGAGTTCATGTTTCTCCAGAATATTCGGGATGTCTCCTTCAAGATCACCCATGTCTATGCGATCCAGGATCTGGAACTTAAAACCTGTGTGTCTTTTATGAAGAGAAAGGTGTTTGGCTAGTGCATTATTTTTAAATCCAGAGCGGATTTCTGACAGATGACATGAAATCCTACGCTTGAGTTTATTTACAGTCTTGCCCACATAGAATGCATCACATTCACTGCACTGTGCCCTGTAAATTACTTTTGTAGTGTTACAGTCAACCCCTGCACTGGTTTTAATGATCTTCTTTAAATAAGGGCAATAAAATCTATCACCTTGCTGTATAAATATACAACATGTACAATTAGTTTCACATCTTTTAGTGCTTTTCTCATATGGTCTAGGTTTCAATTCAACAAGACTTCTAATGTCCCTGGCCTTCCTATAAACAAATGATGAGGCTTCACCTAAGATGTTAATCAGAAAAGGGTTTCCTGTGACAATTTCCCAGTTTTCTTCAATAATATTTTTGATATTGTGATAATCCAAAGTGTATGTCAGGATGCAGCTATTTTTGCATTTGATATTCTCTGTGGAATTACTTAACATTTTTCTACTGGGGAGGTTGAGTGAAGGTGCTTCAGTCATTTTCAGTTCTATAATGGGTTCCAGGATGTTTTTTAACATCTGACTTTCATAGCCTCTCACTAGAAAATCATTCTCTGAGTTCAGGTTTCTCAAAAATGGTTCCATCTCTGTGGTAATTCTAGCTAATCTATAGCCTTGGGACTTCACTACATTATACTTCATTAATATTCATATTAATATTAATATTAATTCATATATTAATATTCATTAAAGATAAATACACCTCCAAATTGATTGCACAGCATGATTCCCTGGAGATACTTCGGGTGCAATTAACTGTTGGTAGGACACCTATTCAAGTCATTGCCAGCTACAGGACCCCTCCACGAATCAGGATACCCGCTCTGCCTATTTGGATCGACTTGAGTCTATCAAAATACATATGAACATCATGGTTTGAGTGACTTTAACTACCTGTCCATTGACTGGGTAAATTACTCGTGCTCAGACTCACTTGACAAAAGATTGCTCGACTTTGTTAACACCAGTGCCCTGGACCAGCTGGTTGACACCCCCAAAAGGGGTGCCAACATCCTGGATCTGGTGCTTACTAATATGGGGGACCACTGTAGCACCCCCACTGTGAGGTCTTCCCTGGTGAGATTTGACCACAAATCAGTCTCATTCGAAGTAACTATCACCCCAGCAGCAACTAAACTAAAAAGCTTCTCCAGAAATAGATTATAACCTTTTACAGGATGGTATAAATAGCTTCACTGCACTGCTCCCCTCAAATAGAACTGACAACTATGCCGAGTTCTACACCAATGCTTTATATAAGCACCTGTATATTGATGCAGAACTTAGTGTGGACACCTGTTCAACATACAGTACAGCAGGCTCAGTATAACTGCATTGACTTGGCTATACCTGACAGGAACAAAACAAGCTCCTCAACGAAGAGCAAACCTGCTTGGTGGACAACTGCCATTAACAGGCTTTACAATAAGAGGAAGAAATTGCTGTTTAAGAGTAAGAGGAAGTGAGGCCTAAACTGGAAGCACTCTCTCCTTAGCTTAGACAAGCAAATAAGACTTCTTGAGAAGTCCTCCAAAGCAAACTGCAAATCCAAAATAGCTTCGTCAACTAAGGACAACCATAATGCATTCTTTAGTTACATCCTTAACTTAAAAGGAAAGGTCCAGATTAGTCCTGAAGTGGTAGTTAATGATACCACATATACTGAGCTTGTGGACATAGCTAACCTGTTGGCTGACAGGTTCTGTGAAAACTTCACTCCCCCGTCCTGTCACACATACCCCATGACATCCCTACCACTTGTCCCCTGCCTTGTATCTCTAAAGAGCAGGTCATAAACACCCTCTCTAAGGCCAAAAATACAGCATCTATGGGACCTGATAACATCCTAGGCTGTGTCCTACATGGGCTCCAACAAGAATTAGTAACACCATTGGGTACTCTTTTCAATCATAGTCTAAGCACCAGCTTCATCCCAGCTGAATAGAAAATGACCACTGTTATTCCCTTGCACAAAAGTGGTGCTTCCACTGACCCCAGGAACTATCGACCTATTAGCCTGACTAGCCTTATCTGCAAGGCCATGGAGCAAATCATCATGGACCTTATCAACAAAGACATAGGTAATCTCAAACACTTGACCCTACTCAGTTTGGATTTGTCAAAGGGAGATCATGCCTGTTCAACCTGGTGGAGTTCTTCGAGACAGTCACCAAAGCCCTGGATGAGGGGAAATCTGTGCATACAGCCTACCTAGACTTAGCCAAGGTGTTTGATGCTATCCAACACTCAGGAGTCATTGACAAACTCACCCAGTTAGGTAGGTATCATATCTGTATTTGTATAGCATATATCATGGACAGAAGTAGGTCAAAAACTAAAAAAGATAACTGAGAGCACAAGACCCAGGCTAAAAAGGTGCCCAATCCTGGTAGGCACGTTGGTGCCAGGTCTGGAAAAGACAGTGTAGAATCCTCAAAATACGAAAAAAATTCCTAAATGGGGCCAGGCCCAGGGGGAGGATGCCCCCCATTGTAGAGGGAAGTGGCAGTACACAAAAACTGATAGGCCAAACCACAGCCATAAAGATAATAAAGTGGACTATTGAGGATAAGAAAGAAATTATGTATTGTTGCTATTATGCAAAAAGCCCAGAATTTCCCGACACAAGATATATAAAACGATTAAGAGATAAATTAGAGGAAAGAAAAATACTTCCGCAAGAAAAACTGTCAAAGCTTCAAATGAAAATGTGTGCTCATTAATACAACAGGTTTGTGAGAAACAGTATATAGATCAAGAAATCTTGATCTGTTTGGAAAAAGAAGCATCTGAGGAAGTGAAAAAATATAAACAACAAAACCAAGAGATATTTGAAAAGTATAAAAAAGAAATATGGATATGGGAAATAAAGAGAGATTTGATATGGTGCAATATTTATGCAAAGGAGAAAGCCGAATTAATCAATGTAAAGAAGGCAGCCCCAAAGATATTTGAAGAGAAATGCAGGCAAAAGCATCCGGATATGGAAAATTTCACAATAAAAAAAATCACAAAGATGGAACGTAGAAAAGAAGATCAGTAAAGTAGAAGTTAAAAAAATAGAAGTTGAAGTTATGGAGTGCCTGCAAAGTGAATGATTTCATGTAGAAGATCTAACACAGGTTACATCACAGCAGGATAGAGTGAGTCCCCAAAGCGGAGAAACAGGAAGATCAGGAAACATCTGAAGAAGAAATATGGACATGGGAAAGAAAAAGAGATTTAATGTGGTGTAATATTTATGCAAAAGAAAAAGCAAAACTAACCAATACAAAAAGAGCAGCACCAAATATATTTGAAGAGAAATACAGACAAAGGAATCTGGACATAGAAAACTTTACAATACAAAAAATAAGAAGACAAAGAGGAAAAGTAGAAAAGGAGATTAGTAATGAAGAAGTTAAAGAACTAGAAACTGAAATTGTGGAGTACTTGTGAAGTGAAGGATTTAGTGTAGTAGAAAATCTAATTCAGAAAGCACCACAACAGGATCGAGTAATGGATATCCAAATTAAGGGGAAATCAGAGGAACAGGAAACAATTGGTCAGGTGCCATATGAAGATAATTTGCAGCCTTCCACAGGAAATCAGTATAAACATTCACTTGAAGCTGGACAGCAAGAGAAGGAACAGGAAACTGTGGAAACTCTGATGTAGTCAACGTTGAGGAGTGATAGGCCAGTGAGTTCCCATATGACAGAGCAACGGATGGCATGGGATGAAATGAAGAGAAGGTGCCACAGGAAGATGCTATAGATCTTTCTATAAAATGCCCACAGGCAATGAAAAACAAGGGAAGTGCCCTCAGTTTAGAAGAAAATAAGCTAAGAGAAGAATTGCTTGATTTAATAGACATGGACAGATATATCAAGATCAATGAAAGAAATAGACTGCAGAAGGTTAATAAAACCCAAAAAGTCAGAAGTTTGATAAAACAAATGAACACATTAATTAGGACTATTCATAAAGATCCATGCGCTATAACAGAAGTAAACAGGATATATTACTGTGCAGCTAAATTAATAACTGATAAAGTTCTACCACACGAACACAGGGTAGTGAGGGAAAGGAAGGGGAGAAATCGAATGCCATCATGGAAATATCGAATAGAGAAAATTATAAAGCAATTAAGAAAAGAAGTGCCACTGTTAGAAGACTATAGAAGAGCAAATAGATCAACAAAAATACTAAGAAAGATAGGTGTGATAAAAGCAATGTGCAATATTAGAACAGACCAGGATCTATCATGTACTATCGCAAATAACAAACTAAAAATTTCAACACAGGCGGAAAAACTTAGAAGATACACAAATAAATATAAAGGAAAAGTGCAAAATAAGCAATTTATTGATGTCCAAAAAGGTTTTATAGAGAACTGGGAAATAAGGTAAAAGGAATTGAAAGCCCGCCAAAAAAAGAAGAAATAGATACATTTTGGAGAAGTATCTATGAAAATCCTGTGGAACATAACAAAGATGCTAAATGGATAGAAGTAAAAGAAAGAATAAGAAGTTTAATGGTACAGGATATGAAATGGGATGAACTAACAGCTACAGAGAGTGAAACAAAGATAAGAAAAGCCTCTAATTGGAAAACTCTAGGCCCAGATGCAGTACCTAACGTCTGGTTAAAAGTATTAACATCTTTGCATGAAGATTTAGCCATGAGTAAGAACTATTTATATGCGCACCCAGAACAGACGCCAACTTGTCTAACAACAACAACAACAGAACGTTTCCAGGGAAAACCAACTCAAGAAAATCACACGAACCAGAAAATATTCCCCAGAACAAAGGCCACAATCCACGATATTATAAACTCTGATTTATTGTTGTACAATGCAAACACTGTTGAGCACTTTCATCTATCAAACATAGATTTCATCAGAACAAATAGCAACTCAATAACCAAACTTTAAATAGTTAAAAAAAACGCCCAAAAATACCACCTGATCAATTTATATTCAATTAAGATTTAAAAATATATGTACTTCTACAACATCGTATTCCTAAATAAAATATGATAATAATAAAAAAACACACTGTTATATTAGTATATTAAGTAATAAAATACACCATGTAATTTATTTGACTTGCCAATACATACAATTATGTGCCTTATTTTAAAAATAATATAATAACCTATTGTCCATTTAAAATTATACATGCACATGAAAATTTGTTTATTATACCTAGTAATGCATTTTATGATACCTGGTAACTTTATAAATATAAATTGAATATGTACAATAAATGTATACATGAAATATAATAATGTTCAAAAAGAAACATCATATGACTACTATGTTAAACCATTATGAGGGGTTTAGTGGGGATATACTCATTAATACCCGGGAAGCTGGCAGCATTGAGTCTAATCTGCCACTTAATCTCTCTTTCCCCAAGTATGGCTTTTATGTTACCTCCCCTAGGATTACTTTTGACCACTTCTAATATAGCAAATTTAAATGTTTCACAGCGTTGGCTGTCTTCTATATGCCTTGACAATGCATTGTTCTTATCTTTTTTCTTGATACAATATAGGTGGTCATAAATCCTATTTCGGAGCCTTCTGTCCGTTTTCCCAACATAAAAACTGGAAGAAGAGGTGCACTTCCCCAGGTATATCACATGTTGCGATTGACAATTTCCTCTTCTAAAAATTATGGTACTTTTTAGGCTATTGTCCAGAATGATCTTTTCTTCTAACAAGATATTCGAACATTGATTACAATGTCCACATTGTCTGGTCCCTATCTGCCCCTTCTTCCCATAATTGTTACAGTTATTAGTTCTTATTTCTATCATTCTTTTAAGATTCTTCCCTGTTTTATAAACAAAAGTTGGTCTATCCCCTATCTTCTCACATATCTCCTCATCGCTCATGAGAATGTTCCAATTGTTGTCTATAATGTTCCTAACCTCCCCAACATGTTGTCCGTACTCAAGTATGTATGCCTTTTGATACTTCCTATTCGCAGATGTTAAGTCTCTGTCACAACGTGAAGTGTATTCATTCCCAAGTAAAGGTGGGTATTTATTCCCCCATTCCTTTGTTACGTACTCAGTGACATCCCTGACTAAATGTTCCGGGTATCCTCTGTGACTGAACAAATTTCCTATAAATTTGATTTCTTCCACCATATCATCCCTTCTAGACGTCATCCTTGCTGCCCTTATACACTGACCTTTTAAGATACTTCTTTTCTGTGTGTAAGGGTGATTACTAGAAAATTCCAAATAGGCATTACAAAAAGTTTCTTTCCTATATATTTTTGATTGAAAAGTACTTCCATCACTAAAAATGAAGGTGTCAAGGTAATTAATTCCTGTCCTACTGCTGTTATATGTAAATTTAAAATATGGTGTACTTCCATTGATATATTCTATAAATCTATCCAGAGTTTCTTCATTTCCCTTCCATAACACAAACAGATCGTCCAAAAATCTCACATAACAACCTATATACTCCATCCAGGAAGTGTGTAGTATATATTGTTCCTCCCAGTCCAATAATACCAAATTGGCATATATGGGGGCACATGCCGCCCCCATAGCCACACCAGAGATCTGTTTGTAATACTCTCCTTTGAAGAATATATAGTTGTTATCTAAAACAATATTAATGAATTCAGATAGAAGTTCCACCTGTTCTTTATCCAATTGACTGTACTTATTCAAACTATTTATAAATCTAGTCACCCCATCGATACGAGGTATACATGAAAATAGCTCTTTTACATCAATGGTAACAAATAACAAATTCTCATCCCATAATTCATGCTTGAATTGCCAAGAAATTCCCAGGAGTCTTTAACTAAATGTGGTATCCTGGAATATATATGTTT
Source organism: Protopterus annectens (assembly GCF_019279795.1). Classification (NCBI taxonomy): domain Eukaryota; kingdom Metazoa; phylum Chordata; order Ceratodontiformes; family Protopteridae; genus Protopterus; species Protopterus annectens. The sequence goes on along the minus strand of NC_056747.1, from coordinate 1,246,947,545 downwards.
TGACCAATGGTCTATAACCTTACCAAAGGGAAATGTTTTACTTCGACTTCCTGAGATAATGGGTCTGAAGGGGGGGTTGTTGATATTTTTGTGCACTTTAGGTATCCCAACAATGGTAGCCAGGGTAGGGTATTCAACTTTCAAAAATCTATATAAATCCAAATCGAGTCGCTCATCTATTAAGAACTCCTCTAAATATAAATCAATCCTTCTGTGCGCTATATTAATTTGATTGATAGAGGATACCTCATATTGTTCAGATGTGTGAAGTATTTCAAATATTTTCTGTATGTATACATCCGTGTCATACAACACAACACCACCCCCTTTGTCGGGTGTCATAATTCTAATGTTGTATGTATCACAAAGGGTCCTTAGTACCCTATCGTCTGCAGAACTCCAATTACTGTAACATCTGTTTTTCTGTACCTTACCAGATAATTCATATATTTTCTTACTGACTACTTTTTCAAAGGTATTTAGAGTGCTGTGCATAGGTGGAGTAAAATTACTCTTCTTCCTTAATTCCTTGCTGTTCATGTCACCGTGAACAGTTCCCTGGAAAAATACCCCCAAATTTAGCTTCCTCGTGTACAATTTCAACTCAACCAAGGAATCCACCACATCAAATTTTCTCTTGGGAATGTATTTCATACCCTTAGAAAACAAGGAAAAGTATTCCTTGTCAATAGGATGTTGTGTATAATTGTATATTTTATAATCCCCTAGACTATGCATGACTCCCTCAGTGACAATAGACACATGGTTAGCCTCTACTTGTCTCGCTGCTCCCTGTAGGAGTATCGTCTCACTCTTTCCCCTTGTCTCCATTCCTGATTTTCCCATCTGCGATTCCCCCTGGCATGTAACTCCTCGTCTAAAAAATCATTCTCATTGTAGGTCCCCCAGTTTTGTTCCCTCCTTGTTTCCACTCTGTCTTGTCCTCCTCTGGTGAATCTGAATTAATTGTTCTCATAAATGTTCCTATTCCTATTCCATTTGTATGCAGTGTGATTCTGATATTGTTTCATATCCCTTAAAAATTTTTTACACTTCCTGTCAAACATCTTTTTACAACTACTGTCAGCATACTGATATTGTTTAACATGTAATCGCTCCCTTGTCTAACAACAGGAAAAACAATGCTCCTACTTAAAAGTGAACCTGCATGCTACTCTAAAAATTATAAACCAATAACTTATAAAATATACATGGGAACTGATGCCGACAGAGTTTAAAGTCATTTAGAAGAAAACTCAATTATGGCAGTAGAACAAAAGGGCAAATAAAAGAAAGTCATATGGAACAAAGGATCATTTGTTGTTAAATAAAGTCATAGTAGAGAACTGTAAAAAGCGAAAGAATCTAAGTATGGCATGGATTTACTACAAAAAAGCATTTGATAGCATCCCTCATTCAGGTCATAACATCACTGTACTCCTCCCTTATCAGACCCATTATCGAGTACAATGCCCCCTTCGGCATGTACCTTGCCAAGCACATACAGCAGTTGGAGAGACCACAGAGGTCCCTGACCAGGAAAATCCAGGGTATCAAACACCTGTCCTATACAGATAGGCTAAAAGCCCTGTCCCTCTACTCAGTTTCATACAGACTCCTCAGAGGTGACCTGCGTCTGGTCTACAATGGCATTTCAGACTCAGCCTTGATGGAGTTGCTGCGTATCCATAAGACAAAATCTACTCGTGCAAGCTGCATACAAGGCCTTAACTTTGTCTTTGATATTAATAGAATGTGTTGGTGGGATAGATTTGCGTCCCAAAGACTCCCTTATCTGTGGAATAGACTCCCTCTTCATGTCAAGCAGAGTACCTTTCTAGCCCTTTTTAAGAGGAACCTGGATGACTGGATGGGAAACAGAAAATATACCCCTGGGATCCCACCTGTGCCCCTGATGGACAGGGAAACAGGTGCTGACATTGAGGGAACACGAGCAAAATTCTTGGCTAGGCTTATAAGGGCCTCTGGGCCAATAGCCTAGTATCCTATGAACCTATGGATAAAAGAGTGCTTAAAAATGTATATGATACACCCCGCACTGCTCGACTACATTACAGTGACCATGAAACAGTGGCAGACTACTTTGCAATTAAGCCTTGATAAAGGACAAATTGTTATCCCAGGGATAAAAATTCAAAGGGGGGGGGTATTCCAGGGTGACTCTCTGTCACTGTTAGTATTCTGCCTTGCCCTTAATCCATTAATCTGTTTACTCAACAGCTTACGCCATGGCTATAATCTGGCTCCTAGAAAACAACCAAGTGTAAAGACTTCTCACCTTTTCTTTGTTGATGGTTTAAAACTGTATAGTTCATCAGATGAGGAACTGAAAGCACAACTGCAAGTTGTCAAAACTTTTTCAGATGATATAAGAATGTCATTTGGTCTTGATAAATGTGCAAAAGCAACCTTTCAAGCAGGAAAACTGCAATGCCAGGAATACATCATTTTGGGACAAGAATGTGATATAAAAACTTGAGCAAGAAAGAGTATATAAATATTTGGGAACTGATGAAGGATCAACAATAAAACATGTACAAATGTGAATAAAACTTAGTAAGGAATACTTCAGAAGACTTAAATTAATCCTGAAAACAGCACTGACATCTAGGAACAAAATCCAAGCTATAAACCAATTTGCTGTTCCTGTCCTAACTTATAGTTTTGGAGTGATTGACTGGCCCCAAAATGTGTTGGATAGATTAGATAGGAAAACAAGAAGGATGCTTCATACTCACCAAATGATTTATAAAAATCAGTGCATACCAAGATTATATATTCCCTGTTCTGAAGGAGGGATGAGCCTCCTTGAAACTGATTTTATGTATAGATCTGCAATTGTGGGACTCCACACATATCTGCTGACCTCACAAGACCCAAATGTAGTGAAAGTTTTGAAACATATGGAGAATAAATTTAAGATGACTTCTCTGCTTAATCTAGCAGAAGCTTATCGGCGTCAAGCAGGAATAGAAATCAAACCAGAAGTAGATAAAAATCAGGCAGCAACTGAATATGCCAAAAAACAAAAGAAAGACTATAAGGTGAAGGGCCAGATGAAAAGGCAAGAAATGTGGAAAATGCATAAATATAGTTGCAAGTATAGAAAACTTATAGAAGAAGACTTATGTTGATCAGGAACGAAGACAGGAATGGTTAAGGAAAGGCGAATTCAAACCAAGAGAAGAAAGGTTAATATTGGTGGCCCAAGATAGTGGGCTACGTACACGTTGGTTTATAAAGTCAATTGAACATGTGGGACAAACAGACAAATGTAGGTTTTGTAAAACCGAATTGGAAACATTTACACACTTCGTTGCTGGTTGCAACATGCTAATGGCAGAAGGACTGTATACTGAAGGGCATAATAATGTGGCGAGACTGTTGCACTGGGGATTATGCAAACATTATGGTACTGAAGTGGCCGAAAAACACTGGAAACATGAGCCACAAAAGATCATAGAAAATAAAAAAGTCTGCATCACATGGGATCATCCATTACCAGCAGTCCAAAAGATAGATGCTAGAAAACCGGATATAGTGGTCCAAGAAAAGAAGACAAGAGTAGCATTGATCATTGAAATTGCCACACCCAGTGACTGCAGTGTCTTGCATACATAGAGACACAAAGTCATAAAATATCATGATCTGCACTCAGAAATGAGACCAATGTGGAAGAAAGATACCCAGACAGTCCCAATAGAAGTAGGAGCAACAGGTCTTATAAAAAATAATTTACAATCATATTTAGAAATGTTACCAATACATGTAACTCCATACGAACTGCAGAAGGCATCATTACTGGGCACATTGTGGGTCCTTCGAACAGCACTACTGGCTGACATCAAAGATTGAAACAATACTAATTTCATGAACTTTAATCACATTTTGACTTAGGAATGGGGCCAGTCCTGTCATGGTATTAGAAACCCAAAAGACTTGGAGAAATTAAAAAAAAAATAGGCATCATCCCTTACATCATTACATGGGTTACTAACTGGTTCACTGATAGAATCCATATGGTCAAAATAAGGGAATTCACCTCTAGCAGCAGACCTGTAACCAGTGCTATTCCACAGGGATCAGTCCTGGGACTGTTACTGTTTGGAATCTATTTCTCCAAAGTACACGTAAAAACTAAAGGTCTGTGTCTGACAAAGTTTGCTGATGGCTGCAAACTAGGAGCAGTCATAGTTCCTCCAAATTATGTCAACATCCTACAAGAGGGTCTTACACAAACAAATAATTGGTGTTTGGCACTAAACTCAATGCAAAAAATGTATTATCATCCCTTTCGGTAAGAGCGATGTTCCTGCTAACTATCACATCAATAGCAACACCTTAAGTATGCAGTCAGTGGTGAGAGACCTGGGCACACAGTTTGACAGCAGCCTTACCTTTGACCACAGTATCTCCACAGTGGTAAGAACAGCATTCTATATTGCTCATCTCATAAGTAAGGACATTGCCTGCAGAAAAAAAGAAGTTATAATCTCCCTCTACTCTTCCCTCATCAAGCCAGTAATTGAGTACAACGCCCCTTTTTGTATGTACCTTTCCAAGCACCTGCAGCAATTGGAGAGACCACAAAGGTTCCTCACAAGAAAAATTCAGGGTCTTCAGCATCTGTCCTATGTGGATCATCTGAAATCACTGTCACTTAATTCTGTTTCATACAGACTACTCAGAGGTGATCTCTGCCTTGCATACAAGGCAATCTCTGACCTGCTTTACCGGAAATGCTGCATATCCGTAAGTCAAATGGTGCATGGCCTCTCACTCTAAAGGCCTTAACCTGGTATATGGCACTAATAGAACCTGCTGGAAGGACAGATTTGTCTCCCAGAGGTCACCACACCTTTGGAATAGACTCCTACTTCATGTCAAACAGAGCACCTCATTGGCCCTCTTCAAACATAGACTGGACAATTGGATGGGTAACTGTAAATTCACTCTGGGGGTTCCACCTGTGTCATTCTTGGACAGGGGCAATAGGTGCTGATTGTGGAAATAAGGGTAGAACTTGGCTAGGCTTGTAGGGGCCCTAGGGCCATTAGCCTAGTAACTTCATATGATCCTGTGATCCTATGAACTCTATGGATAAGAACTGAGTATATAGCTGGAAAGCCATTTAAGGGAAGAATGCACATGCTGATTTATGTAGTCAAAGGAGGAGGGAAAATGAAATGCGTGTGAATAGTGTTTGTCAGTCAGAGAAAGGAAACGTACCAGAAGATAGTTAAACATCTCAGGTTTGAAGCCTAAAAATGTAACTAATTAAAAAACAAATACATAACTACTGACAGGGCACTAAAACTTTATGGTATACCATTATTTGACCTGGAGGGAAAGGTGACAGGTAAGGTGACAAAAGAGTATCAAATACGAGAGCAGTTATGCACGTGGAAATATTAAAGATAAAAGGCAGTATATACGGGTCCCAAGAAGAAGAAGATGAACTGCAAAGAAATGTACATGTCCCAGACTGAATGGTGATAATAAATTTATTTTATTTTAATAATATTTTTACTGTGTGCATCACGAAAAAAATATTTCATAAATCCATTGCTCCACTGTTATTAAAATAAAATAAGTTTGCACAAACTGAGATGCATTGAATTTCACTAGTAATTTGTGTAATATCTAACTTTTGGCCATTATAGTAATTCTCTCATCTTACAATGAGTTAAATAGGCAGAATGAAATTCCAAATATGGAACTTTAAATATAAACAGTACAACTAGTAAATATACCTTGTTCTGATGAGTAAGTGATATCTTCCAAAATGCCAACAATCCATGTTTTACTGTAATCATAACAGTCCAAATTTAAGAATATCTAGAGGGATTTTATTATAAAATGGAAAAGCCGAGATCCTGTAAAGAAAAGAGTGGGTTATTGTAACTATAACCTTTCAGCAGAGCAGCAGTTAAATCTCCAGGTATTTTTCAAACTCTAGTGTCCACTATTTAAACGCCATCACAGATCTGCTTTTACTATATCATATACATATTACATGCTTTTATTAAAAATACTGGCAATCATCCTGTTTTGCACTCTGATAACTGAAGGCCACCCTAAATATTGTGTAAAGGAATGTTAAGAATACAGTGGTTAAGTAATGTCTTAATTTCCTTTTCACCGCGTCATTCTCATTCACCTGTGGACTGTCCACCTCTTTAAACATTAGTAATGGACTTGTTATATATTTGCTTCTGTTAATGAAGAAAGTTCAAATGGACAAAGCCCATTTTCAGCTGAGCCTTTGGCAGATAAGTTCAAATACAGAGTTTAAAAACATGAGAGCACAGGCTTTGACTATCCAGTACAATCACTCATTAGAAATGCAGCTGGACATGCAAGCATGCGACTTTGCAATAAAAGTAAGCAGTACTTAATGCAGTGTATAAACTGAATAGGTGCTATTGTTAAACTGTATGCTGTAGACAGCTGTTGCTACCTCACAGTGCTTTGTTCTCAAGTTCAGTTCTCGTCTGGGGTGCGTTGTGTGCAGGGTCAGCATGTCCTCATGGGGCTTTTCACTGTGTACTCCAGTTTCCTCCCAAATCCCAAAGACATGCAGTAGGTGAATTGGCAATTCTCTAAGTTGTCTGTAAGTGCAAATGAGCATTTGTTTGCATCCAATGATAGGCTGCCATCTTATCCGGGATTATTTTTTTTTTTTCTTTGCCTTTCTACCTCTGACTGCCAGATAGGCCTCAAATTCTCTGTGACTCTGACATAGATAAATTGGGTATCAAAAAATGAATTAATGATGAATGAATAAATGGTAAAGGCAAACCACTACAGTCCGTTTCTTAGAAATGATCCAACTTATCCTGACTGATGTCAGGGAAAGAAGAACCATTTGGAAGCTAAGACATGCAGTGAGGAATGCAGATTAATGGACCAAGGGTATGCCAAAAAACAGGAAAAATAAGCAATGATTGCTGAAGAATGACAGGGCGATAACGTGCATCAAAAAATCATGTAAGTGGAAATACAGAAGATGAGATATTACAAACTAAATTACACAGTAAGATAAGAGTTGGTATATGTGCCTGGAAAGCTAATAAGGAGCACAGGAGTACACGTCACAGAAACACCAGTCAGCATTTGACATTCACAAATGTGTCCATCCACAACTCATTTTAACTTTTACTCTATCGGTCTGGTTCATTGCAGGTTATAACATTCCAAGATGTATGATGATTTTCTGTTTCAATTGCTTCAGTAAAGTTAATGGTTTCTTTAATGATTCTACTACTAAACAAAATATTAACTTTGACATGCTTTGCTTTCTTAGTTGGTATCGCAGTTTGGGGTCACTGCAGCCATACGCTTGGTAGTGGGAATTGCTGTAGTCATTGCATGCCAGAAGTCCAAAGGCAAACCTCTGCCCGACTTCACCAGCTTTGTCAGTTTCCCTAGTTTGCCTAGGTAATGATCACTTTATTAAGATGTAGTTTCTTTCAGCCTTTCTCAGTATTTGTAAAAGTGTTAAAATAGTATGTATCTATATCTGCAAAATAATTAATCCTATTTTGTTAAAAAAATAACTCTGCATAAATTTACACTGGAAAAAGTTGATTCCTCCTGACAGGTTTGATACATGTGACAGCTGATGAATTGTAAGCAATGTTACCTTTTAATTATTATCATTTTTTACTCTTATCTGCTGCCTTTTTTCAAAAAAAAAAAAATCAGTTTTAATATGGACAGGTCAAAATTCTGAGCCAAAATCAGGGCTATTCCTGAAAATCAGGATACTTGAGAGGCATGACTTGAATGCAGATTTAGTACATTTTTTGCAGAGTATTTTCTGAGTTATGAGCTGTAAAAAAGAAATACTTAATATTATTGATAATAATGAACAGTATCTTATCTGTGTTACTTTGGAGGAAATGTTCACTATCTAGACTAGCAGACCAGGAGACTAAGGTGCTAAATCCTGCACTGCATGCAAAATAAATAAAAACATATTTAATACAGGGCATCCTTAATGGCTTCCTTTTCAACTGAGGAAAGCACAAGTCACAGCTGTGCTTTCCCCAAAAGAAACACACACACACACACACACACACACACACACACACACACACACACACACACACACACACACACACACACACACACACACGTGTGCATGCACACATGCAAATCTCCCATCACATCTAGATGAATGCATCAGCTTTAGGGCTGTCAGTAGCATGGTATATGTTCCAGAACTACCACATGTATGTTATACATACGTTTTCAAAGGTTCCGCTGGTAGGGGGTCCAGCACAACAGGATGGCACATACCTAAGGTAAGGTAGTTACTTGCGGCTGATGGTGATGGTAGTGTGAACATGGCTGAGTTAGATCATGATATAGTGGCACTGTCAACATTAACATCCAATGACATGGATGCATCAACTGCATATGAGGTGACAGTGGAGTGACAGGCCAAATCTCCAGCATCACCTGTATTTAGTGCTGGCCATTCTGTCTGTCAGAGCCCCACTCAGGCTATACAGAGTCCTCACCAGAAATGTCATCCATCAGCCACACTACATCTGATGTGTATGCATCTAATACATGATAGGTGTGTTGGTGGCCACCACCACCTTGACCACAGGTCCTTCCCTGATCTATGTACACAGACAGCCACTACACAAAGCAAGGCAGAGATAGTGAGTGTGATTCTTGGTCCACGTGATGATGTGTCACTGTTGGAGGGACTGCAGGAAAATATGCAGCGCAATGCAGAGTGACATGGCTAATAGAGACTTGCAGCAAACATGGTTGCTGAGGACACAGGCAAATCCACATGACATCCATGAGTGCATCCATGAGTGCATCCATAGAGTTTGTAATAAATATCCTCCATTGTACATCTATGGACCATACTAGCCATGGCTGCACAGTTGTCTGGATACATGGTGGACAGTAACAGGATAGACTTACTTAGTTGGCATGCACTGTTCCAGAGACTGTTATCACCTTCACACTTGGCCATGACAACCACCTCAAATGGATGTGGCCAACCTCATGGTCATGGCCCAAAATTTGGTTTCACTGCTTGCACACCACACTGGGCTGGCTGATCTGGTTCCCACATTTACTCACTGTCATTATCACCTGTTGGCGTTCAAAGTGCTGCAGTTAGCCATGACTATCTGTGAGGTCACAGATGTCATCCATCTATTGATTTCCAACATGGGAGACCATGTTGGGGGTTCCTGTACATGCTGCCAAAGTGCTACATCATGTCTTGTATGGAAAAAAAATCCAGCCATGGCACTGCAAGGCCATCTGCTAGACCTTGTCAGTATTCAAGCCATGGAAGTTCCATCCTTACACAGAACAAAGTAATCCCTGACAAACTCTAACCTGCTCCCTACATACCTGTATGACTACTGCACTCACGTCCTGTGAATCTTATATCTATGATAGCATTGCTGTCACCTGTCAGTGTGCACTACTGTACCTGCGCAGATGATGATGACTGTAGCTGTCCCACCCATTTGACCTGTGTACCAAAAGGTTAGTCAGTGCATAATCTGGGTGTGTTAATGCAGGCCTTGATTTTGTTATGTGTTGTCCCTGTAATGGCCTGTAGCTGTAGACCAGATTTTGCCTCGTTACTAGTGCCACTACAGTGCCCACATCCGCCTAACTTGGGGCGCTGCTGCAGCTGGTTCATTGAATGACTTTGGCCTGACCCCTCATCTTTTGCTGCAGTAGAGCTATCAAACCTGTCAAGCAACACTGTAATGTTCCCAAGTTCTAGCTGCATCCATACTACCATATTTTGCAACATGGACCACCCCATGAATAACTGACTACAGGTCTTGTGTGTACTGCAGTATGCAACCAAATGTATTCAAACAGCAGAATTATGTCTTCAGAGTCTGAACATGCATTCAGTACTATTTCTTGTCTGTGAGTGTGCAGTATTGTATGCAATCTCAGCCATGGCCTATGTGTTTCTGATTGGGGGGGGGGGTCATCATCCATGGTTTCAAGGCATACCCTGCATCACCAATAACACACACAAGTAGACACCATTATAACTGGCCTGCTGACTATGTCACTCAGAGCAATATGTCCTGGCCTGTGTAGTGGTAGTGTGTAAAGCTACTAAATACATAGGTTTGGGAGAAGTCACCATGCATGAAATGCTGTTAGGGGTCACTTATGTACCAAATGTGGGAATCATGAGCACTGTCTAGACAGAGTACAGACACATTGAACATAATACCATAAATATTGCACACCATTTGGCAGCTGATAGGGTGGAAAATGTTCTGGTTGGTACTGGATGTTATATGGAGCAGGTAGGGTCTTGATGGCAATCTGGGTGCAGTCAATAGCTCTGACAAGCTCAGGGAAATGAATTATGTTGTAAGTGCTTGTGTAATGAGGATTTTTTTCTTCCGTCCATGAAAACCACACATGCAGCTCTGCATGCTACAGCATCATGCCAAGGAAGTGGTGTAGGATATGCAAGGCTGACTACTGCAAAAGCCCTAGTGTTTAACATTTCAAACACTGAAAGCTCCCCAATTGCGAAGATGGCTAATGCTACACAAACCTTCATGTCCACTGAGATGGACAGTCAATGCACACTTCTTGGTTCCACATTTGGGTGGCATTGTGTCTACTAACTCCTGTGTGGTGTCTCTGCCACACAGTAGCAATCAACATTGTCCTGTTCGTGGAGGTGACAGCGTCACCCACTGGTGGACCCATCTGAGAAGCAGAGGGTGATGCCACACAATGTCACGGGCACTGGCGTTTTGAGCAGCCATTTACCCTTGCATCCTTGCTGTTTAGTTACAGTTGTAGCTACTTCTAGCATCATAGTGTAAGTGAAGCTCCTTTACATCAAACAATCCTGGCAAACAGAATAAATTAGTGCTATGGCATGTATTTAAGCATCTCAGAATTGCTCCTTCCTGTTTGTTGATATTCACTTGCATATTTAGTGAATGTCATTAACATGATGGCCTTCATTTGCATGATGTCATCCAATCATTTGAATACTGTCAATACAAAAGTGCTACTGTTTTGCTTCTGGTGAGAGAAGAAGCAAAGGGGCATCTTATCCCAATCACGTGACGTTGTGGTGAGACTAGCACTAGTAATAGCCAGGCACTAGCCAATTAGGTGAATCACTATTTGTCATTCTTAACAAACCTAGTTATTTCTTTTCAGAAAGTACTCTTTGATTAGCTACTGTCTAACCTAACTTCAGAATATTTCCCTAAATACTTCACCAATAAATGGTCAGGGTCTGCTTTAATAGTTTCTAATCAAAGTGTTTGGTAGTGCACTGTGCAGAAGCAGGCACCTCAAGTTGACATTTTTCCTGTAAAATTACCCTTGAAATTTCACCAATACCAAGTTGCACACAGGGCAACTAGTTTGAACGGTGACAAGCAATATTCCCAGAGTTGAAAAACAGATACTCCTGACTTTATATTCTAACCACAACTGTTTAATCAGTAAAAAAGGTTCTGTTGCCATGGATATGAACTTTCTGATTGTTTCCATTACCAGCTTGATATATATCTGTTGCCATGGATATGAACTTTCTGATTGTTTCCATTACCAGCTTGATATATAGGGACATTCTAAAGTAATGCAGAAATTGCTTCATGTTTACTGACAACCAGCTGACTCTCAAGCAAACTGCTAAGTTAAGTAAGCAACGTATTCATACAATGTTACTTGAGGCAAAGCTCTCACATAAACGCACTCCAATCAGACTGTTAGTAGTACGCAGGCACCTGTCCCACACACCATGAATCAGGCACATAAACCCACGTATGCTAAAAAAAGTATTTCGGCTTTTCCCGGTTAGGGGTTGCCACAGCAGAACTCCAGTCCGCTAATGATTGGCAGTGGATTTTTATGGTGCCGAGTTGCCAGCACGATGCCCAACCTTCAAAGAAGGCACACCCATTCACGCATGCACCTACCTGCATGTCTTTAACGTCACTCGACCATGGGGAGGACATGCAGACTCCACACAGAAGGTGCTCTTGACGAGACTCGAACGGGAGAACCTCTTGCTGTAAGGCGACAATGCTAACCGCTGTACCACCGTGGCTCTGTTCACATAAACCCATATATGCTGAGGCACTTGTGTAACCTTCCTAGACACTAAATTCCTCATAGATAAAGAACACATAACAAATGCCCTCACCAGCCCTAAATTCACTGTTTCAAAACAACACATCAACACATACAGCCACATCTCATGGAGCCTCTACTTCTAAGCCTATAAGGCAAGGCAACCCATGAGCGTACAATCTGGTCTGGAGGCGCCATTGTGAAACATAATGATGTCCTCTCACAAGGCTGAGTAAGGAGTAAGTCACATTCAGTTGCGTATTAGGGGCAAAGATCCACCATGTTACACATGCACTCAGGTCATTGGACCTCAAGTACCAGTATTACTCAGTCATAGTCCATGTGGGTGTAAATGACCTGAGCTGTACTTCCCTATACTATATGAAGAGAGACATCATAGACCACTCAGAATACATGTCTCAGGTTAGTATGTGCCTAGCGTTGAGCAGCATTTGACCTTCTCCAAGGATGATGTCACAATACAAACAGAAAATAACTGTAATAATCAGCTTAGTTTCTGGTGTCATTCTAAAGGGGTGGAATATTTGTCAGCATGGAAGGAGATGGTCAACAAACCATGATGCTTTGTCAGGGATGGTCTGCATCTATCCCCTTTAGGCTTTTGAATATTAGCTAAAACATTGTCCTCACCATAGCGCTTTTTTTAGGTAATGCCAAACTGAAAGTACATCACACATAGCAAATCAAAACCAAGAAAAATCTAAAGGTGTTACTGCTCAATGCTAGAAGTCTAAACAAAAAACTCCCCTACATACAAGCTTTCCCTTAGAGAATGCTAACATCTGTGCAATCACTGAGACATGGTTTAAAGCTACAGAGAGCACACTAGCAGTGCAAGGCTATAATGTCTTCCCCACATTTAAACCAGGTACTACAGAGGCAGGAACTAAAGGTGGAGGTGTCTTAATTTCCATAAAAAATAAATATACCACAAGGGTGGTCAAACAAGATAATGCACTTGAATTTCTCCATGTTTAAATCACCACAGGCAAAATCCCATACCATTTCCTTGCAAGCTGTAGGTCCCCTTCAATGACCCAAGAAACCCATAACATGTATTTGAGCTTACTAGAAATGCTTACCATCCAATCAATACCATATTCATGGGTAACTTTAATTACCCCACTATTAACTAGGAATCATATATGACATGAAATGTGCAAGCACATGAATTCCTGGATTTCCTAAACACAAAATCCCTGGACTAAAGTGTCAATGCGCTGCCAGGGGTGCTAACATACTAGTCTCATCTTCACTAACATGGAAGAGTGCTGCACACTTCCACCCCACACCAGAGTAATGTCCTCTCTGGTAAGGTTAGATTGCAAAATGTTCTCTTTTGAAGTAAAAATAAAACCCAGAACCTCAGCTAGCCCTGGAATATTAAGGAACTAGTCTAAGGCTAACTTCCTACTATTAAGTGATAACTGGAAAAAAAATCAAGCTTCTCTAAACCCTGAGAACACTGCTGTCTATGCAGAACTGTTCAAAGAAACCTTACACAAGCATGTTAATAGCTGCACAGAGGCAGCTGTACCCACCAGGATTAAGTACAGAAGTAACTCATAAAAACAAGCCACCCTGGTGGAATAACAACATCAATAGGCTGTATAACAGAAGGAAGAAAATCATGACAAACATTAGGAAGTGCAGCACCCAGCAGGATAAAAGCACTCTCATCAAACTAAACAAACAACTCAGAGGACAAACTAAGTCTACCAAAACCAAATTTGAGGTACAGTTGTCCTCCCAGGCAAAGGACAACCACAAAGCATTCTTTAGCTATGCCCACAACCTCAAAGGCAATAAACAATTGTGTGCAGAGCTCATAGTCAGCATAGATATCAATATATAGAAAACCTACTTGCAGACAAATTCAGCTCTAACTTTACCACCCTCCACCACCCCAGCCTCATCTCAGCAAATACCATTAAATATGATTCCCCCTACTGTCACTAGAGAACATACCATTAAATATAATTCCCCCTATTATCACTAGGGAACATACCATTAAATATAACTCCCCCTACTATCACCAAAGAACATACCATTAAATATAACTTCCCTTACTATCACTAGGGAACATACCATTAAATATAACTCCCCCTACTATCACTAAGGAACATACCATTAAATATAACTTCCCATCTCAAAATGCACGCACTCGAGGCCCTTCTCAGTATGGAGAACATCGATGTCTGTGCTGTAACTGAAACCTGGTTCAAGGCTCCTGAGAGCACCCCGGCACTATTAGGTTTTACCTCATATCATGCCCGCCCCAAAACCCGGACCACTCCACAAAAGGAGGGGGTGTATCCATATTCATAAAGGATACTCACACCTCCAGGTTGGTGGCAACGCATGAAGCTTCGGAAACCATCCAGGTGCAACTAACAATAGGCAAAACTGCTCTACAAATTGTAGCATGCTACAGGCCACCCTCTCAAACTCAGGAACCCCACACAGCCTTCCCTTCCTGAAGACACTGGAGGGTATAAATGTATCTCCAAACACCATCATATTGGGTGACTTCAACTACCCGAATATAGACTGGGAACATTACTCAAGCCCTAACTTTCTAGCCCAGTTCCTGGAGTTCATAAATTCAAATGCCATGGAACAGCTAGTCACTGTTCCCACGAGGAGAAAATATACTAGATCTCATTGTCACAAACATGGGGACAAAATGCTCCACACCGGAAGTATATCCCTCATTGGTGAGATCTGATCATAAACTAATCTCACTGGAAATCCACATCCCACCACCCCAAACAAAAGACCATAGTGAAGAACTTCTCTAAAGCAAACTTCACACTACTCAAGACTGATGTGGTATCCTTCAAGGCCCCTGAGTCAGAGGAAACCACAACCCAAGCTGCGGAAGCCCTTACAAATGCCTTCTATAAACACCTCCAGGACTGCATGGATCAGGCAATCCCAAATAAAACCAAGACTCTTTCCACAAAGGGCAAACGTCCAGTCTGGTGGACCCCAGCCATTAACAAACTTTACAATAAGAGGAGAAAGCTATTACATGATAGAACAAAATCCATAAAGGGAAGTCACCCTGATCATTATTAGTAAAAAATACGAGCACTCATAAAATCAACTAAGGCCAATTTTGAGAGAAAAATTGCCATGGATTCAAAGGACAATCATAAGGCCTTTTTCAGCTATGTTAGGAACCTGGGTGGAAACTCACAGATATGCTCAGAATTAGTCCAAATGATACAAAAATCACTGAACCCACAGACATTGCCAACATACTGGCAGACAGGTTCAGTGCAAACTTCACCCCCTCTCCCTAAAGGAGAGATAACTATCCCAGCCGAGTGTAGCCTCCCGGACATCTCAAATGAGGTGAAAGCTGCTCTCTCTAAAAAAACACAGCATCAATGGGACGGATGGTGTCCCCTGTGTGTGCACGAGCTAAATGAGGAATTAAACCGCACATAAGGCAGCTGTTTAATCTCAGCCTTACCACAGGATACGTGCCCAAGGAGTGGCGTGCGGCAACTGTGGTCCCACTCCACAAAGGTGGACCCTGGTAATTACCGCCCATAAGCTTAACAAGTCTAGTCTGCAAAGCTATGGAGAGGATCATAATGGAGCTCATAAACAAAGATATAGGGACTTGCAGACATTGGACCCGACCCAGTTTGGCTTTGTCAAGGGAAGATCATGCCTTTTGAACTTGGTCGACTTCTTGAAATAGTCACCAAGGCCATTGATGAGGAAAGGCAGTCCATACAGCCTACCTTGACCTTGCAAAGGCTTCGACACAATACCCCACTCGGGTATTGTAGAAAAACTACCAGCTTAAATGTAAACCCATATGTCACAAGATGGGTTGCAAACTGGCTTAAGGACAGAACCCACAGGGTTAGAGTTGCTGGCGCTGTGTCAGACTCCAAGCCGGTCACAAGTGGTGTCCCACAGGGCTCGGTCCTTGGCCCCTATTGTTTGGCATCTACTTCTCAGAAGTACAGGCCAACATGGGAGGACTTTGGCTGACAAAGTTTGCAGATGACTGCAAACTGGGCGCCATAGTGGAAAGTGCATCGGACACGGATATCCTTCAGAAGGGACTCACGAAACAGATAGCTGGTGCCAGAGCCATGGCCTGAAGTTAAACGCCAAAAATGTATAGTCATACCCTTCGGGAAAAACAAGGTAACCCCAAGCTACCATATAGGTGGCAATCCACTAAGCACAGAAGAGGTTATCAGGGACCTGGGGACCCAGGTTGACAGTGGCCTTTCTTTTGACACTCACATTGCTAAAGTGGTTAGAAATACCTTCTACATTGCCCACCTGATCATGAAGGGATTCACATCCAGATCTAGTGAGGTCATTGTTCTGTACTCTTCACTTATCAGACCAATGATCGTACACAATGCCCCATTCGGGATGTATCTCACCCGACATCTGCAGCAATTGGAGAGACCCCAAAAGTTCCTCACCAAAAGGATAAGGACTCCAAAATCTGTCATATGCTGCCAGATTGAAGAAACTCCAGCTCTATTCAGTCGCATACCGTCTGCTCAGAGGTGACATGTGCCTGACATACAAGGCCATGTCCAACCCGGAATTAATGGACATGCTCCACCTCAAAAATCCAAATCCACCAAAACCACTAGAGCAAGCGACTTAAACCTTAGCACGGATATAAATAGGACGTGCTGGAGGGATAGATTTATCACTCAGAGACTCCCTATGCTGTGGAATAAAATCCCGGTCCATGTGAGGCAGAGCACCTCGCTGACTCTGTTCAAGAGAAATCTAGACCTGTGGATGGGAGATCGTAGGTTTACCCCGGGAATCATCTCTGGGTCACTGCTGGACAGAGGCACAACAAACTAATGGGCACAGTATTTTTTCATATAAGGGGTGGCGTAAGCCACAATAATTTGGGCTAGGCTTATAAATGCCTTAGGGCAGATAGCCTAGTATAAACCTATGAACCTATGAACCTTACTATCACTAGGGAGCATACCATTAAATATACCCCCCCTACTATCACTAGTGAACAGATCTTCAATGCTTTCTCTAAGGCCAAGAACATTGCATTGATGGCCTCAACAATATAAAAGGCTGCCTTCTAAATAGCATGACAAATGACCTATCAAGCCCTCTGGAATCACTGTTTAACTGTACCCCCCCCCCCCAGACAGACTGTATATCCCATGAATGGAGAGTAGCAGCCATCATCCCTCTCCATAAAGACAGGCCATCTATAGACCCTGGCAACTATAGCCCCATATGTCTCACTAGTCTTATATGCAAAGGCATGGAAAAAATTATCATGGAAACAATCAGTAATGACATAGGACACCTGTAGGCACTAGATCCAACCCAGTTTAGTTTCATCAAAGGTAGATCATGCCTACTCAACCTGGTGGACTTCTTTGAGTAGGTCTCCAAAGCAATGGATGAGGGCAAAACAATTCACACTGCCTACCTTGACCTGGCCAAGGCATTTCACATAATACACCACTCTGGCATTGTTGTCAAACTCAAGAGGTTAGGTATAACCCCTTATATTACCAGGTGAATAGTCAGCTGGCTCACAGACAGGACCCAGGAAGATAGAACTGGGGAGTCCACCTCTGGAAAAAGGCCAGTTACTAGTGGAATCCCTCAAGGTTCGTTCTTTGGACTGATTCTTTTTGGCATCTACATCTCTATATTCAAGGTCAATGTCAAGGGCCTGTGACTGACCAAATTATGAGCACTCATAGAATTCCTCACTGACACAGAAAAATAACTAGTGTCAAAACCATGTACTAAAACAAAATGCCAAAAAATGCATAATAATATCCTTCATGAACTCGGCTACCCCTGCTAACTATCATACTGATAACACACCTCTAACAGTTGACCTAGTAGTGAGGGACTTGGTGATACCCATAGATAGTAATCTAGCCTTTGACCATTACGTGTCTATAGTAGTCAGGAAATCAGTCTATGTTGTGCAACATATAAACTGTCAACTAATTAACATACATTGTACATTAAAATTACACTTTTACTGATGTATATGAAGTCTTTAACCGCATAGCTAAAAATCAATTTAGCCAGCATCTCTGAAGCATTCACCTTATATTATTTTATAAAGTGCCTTTTAATTTCCTTTTGAAGCTAACTAGGGTTTGATCATTCCTGATCTGATTTGGATGGCTTTTGTAGCAAACAGGTCCTATTTTTGAGAAAGCCCTTTTACCTAATGCGTTATTAAAAGAGGGAAGAGAGGCAATGAAGCCTAACTGGTTGAGAGTAACGAATAGTGAAAAAATAACTGTAGTTTATGTGTCAGAGTTGGAGAATAGTTAGGGTGATGGTTAGCCAATACGCATTTAGAAAACTTAAACAGTGACGATTCTTTTATTGACAAATGGTGATAAAAGTCATCAGTTAGCACGCCGACATTAAATACAATAAAACTGTACAAAGCAAGGGAGGGAACAGTACGACTGGTGTTAAACACGAGGCCTTCTCGCAATCTGAAACTCTACACAGGGCCCCAGAGAAGCTGTGCTAACCAGCTACGTCTGTGGCTCTGTCATGTTCATACTGTTTACACAGATTGCAATCAGAGCTGGCTCTGAATGAACGGGCGCAGACAGGCTGTGCTATGCAACATAAAGCGAATGTGCATAGCGATGTTCTGCGGGTATTACCTGTGTGAAAATGTTTAACATGTAGTATAAACCTGTGCGAAAATGTTTAACATGTAGTATAAAATAACATCTTTTTATTTACAGTTTCAGGAAAACTAAGTTAGATGATAAAGGCGGTATCAGTATTAACTTCTCTGCCACTGGAGAGGTTGCTGTATGCAACATCACAGCAAATGAGTTAAGTTCTCTGTAGTTTCTGGACATTATTGTACTGAGTAGCATATACAACTGCATACAATAGACAATAGTGGGAAGGCTTCTTACTCTACACTGGATCCCACAGTAACTTCTTCCTTTTGTTTCTTGAGCTGAAGCATTTACAGAGGCAAGCCATCTATGTAACAGTGATGTATGTAGTGAATTTAAAGTTTTGTACAGAGAGGAAAGTGCATTATGATGAGCTGTTCTTATGAAACCACTGTGACTATCTGGGGCCCACAGCAGTTCTTATGGCACCTGTATTCCAACCGTTGGATAAATATGAACACACCAGATGCATGATTGGATGAGCGATATTTGTAGGGTTTCAACAGATTTAGTAAATGTTTTCCTTTCTGATAAAGAAAATGAAAAGTGTTTTAAGGTGCCAACAAAAGTAATATAATTTATTTTTTTAAAGCAGACAGTTAGTATTCTTTTTATTTTATTATGAAAACTAAAGAGCACCAGCATACCTCTCAACCTCTTAACTCAAAAAATCTGGACAAACCCAAAACTTATGGGGGGAACAAAGCCCCAAAAATAGGTACACATTTTAAATATTCCTCTTATAAACTTAGAAAGTTGCTAGGAAAAAAAGGTCTTGTGTTACCATACATTTTCTGAAGGGTAAGAAGTCTGAAACTCAAATGCCTGTCATTATTTAGTGAATTCAGTCCTAACTGATTTGCTACAAGAATCCAGAAAACCACAAATTTTATGAGGGACAGACCAAAAATATGAGGCAAAAATCTGGACAGTTGAGAGGTATGCGACACCAAGGAAGCATGAACCATAAACCAATCCGACGTGAAATATAACACTTAAATTTCTTTTTATATATCTTATTTCATTGCTTTAACCAGAGCTGAACTTCCTCAGAACACATAATTCAGTCAAAGAACATCCTTAAATATAACAACCAAATTACGATATATCTGCTCTTTCTCACACACACACACACACACACACACACACACACACACACACACACACACACACACACACATATGTAAACAAATTCAACTAAATAAATAAATAAGTAAATAATACACACAGTAAATATTGATACAACTAATTAAATACGTTGAGCCTTCAAAATGCACTTAACATTTATAGCACCATTTAATCCTGGAGTTTTATCAGCTTCCAAAAAAAATTGCCACTTTATTTCTTTACATTCTAGTTTATTATTCAAATCACCTATAAACAGACATGCATTAACCTGAGCATATCTAAACAATCCTACCTTGGTTTGTGATTTATTGATCTTTACTGTTAAAAAGAAGTATGACTGTGAGCGATACGGAATTACAACTTTTGTCTGGCTTGCAGAACTTGTATGGTCAGAACAATTTTACTGTATTTACTTTATTATTTAGTTGTATATTGCTAGTGTGTTTTTTGTCATAGAAGTTGATTTAACTTCTCTTTGAATTCTTTGCTACTGACTTTGTGTATTTTTTTTCCTTTGCAATATTTTGTTCAATTAAAGCTGAATATGGATTCCTTAAATGAGTATGCAATTAACGATTTGCTAATGCACAAGTATCTTGTAGTGTAATAAATGCTATGCATATTTAAAGGTAACAGCTGATAACACTGGTGATATTTGTTCCTCGTGTCAAAAGTTGGATGATTTGCTTACCATTGTTAGAAGCAAATCTCGACTTAATGATGATGATTGGACTTGTGCAATTGGCACGGCTTGGAGAACTGTTGTATCATATATTAATGCTGGACTGATGAACTAAATAATGTTAGGAATAGAACAGATTTAGGAAATGATGCATCTATTTTCTGCAAAGAACATTCAACTCCTATGAAACATGATGAGGCCCCTGAGAACTATGGAATTGTGGATGCAAGTACTCAGCAATCTGAGGATCCAGTTTGTTTAGAAGGAAACAAAAAAGAAAGAAAGGAAGAAGTTTACAACAAATAACAAGGAAGAAAAAGAAACTGACTAATGACTGTAAAGGAAAGAGAATACATAGTAAAAAGGAGTCTGCTTTGTTATGTAACACACTGGTGACAGGGAATGAAGATATCTGTCTATCAGAAAACCCTCAGTCTACAGAAAAAGGCATCACCTTTCCAACGGAAACGGTAGAAAAAAAGAGGCAAGGGGCAGGTGAAAAGGAAGAAATCAAAACTGAACGTGGAAGGATTGAAGAACATTACTGTAAGAAAAAAGAAGAGAAAGACAGATGTTGACTACATGGCTCAAGCTGTGGATTTACAATACCAGCTGGATGAGAATTTAATATGCAATGAAAACAGTGGAATTAATAAGACTAATAGTGATGAAGATCTATCCCTCGTAACAATTGATTACAAGCTGAAGATTCTTCAGATCTGGCAAGCAAAGATATTCTTGTAATTGGAGATTCAGTTATTAGAGGAACTGATACTTAGATTTGCAGATAAAGTAATAAGCATTGAATAGTGTTATGCTTGTTGGTAGCAAAAATAGAAGATGTGAAACAAGCCTTGGAATGCCTTAATGTAAGGAAATACGGATCCATTTTTTTATTGTTGGTACAAATTATATCATCAGCAAGGATTCTCAGATTGTTAGTAGGGAACTGACAGGCCTCTCACATAGTATACCTTGTACTGGTGTTAGGACATATTTTTCACAAATCACCTATAGAAAAGATAGTAAGGTCACTGTGAATGAAAAGATTTTTGGGTATATATCTATATGGAAATAATGTCCTGTTTTAAAAAATGGAAATATGTAGAGCATCCAAGCCTAGTTTTGGGCACACATGTTCAGACAGTATGGTGCATTTGTCAAAATCAGGGAAGATATTTTTTGCAGCAGATGTTTTGCAATATTTGACAAACACTGTGCAGGATTTTTGCCAAGTCAAAAATTTAACAGTTCACAGATAGAAACATTTGATGCATCTTTGATAGTTGTTAATGCTAGGAGCATTAATAATAAAGTTTTTTTATTGGAAAATTTGCTATGTTCCGACAAGATGTTTTTCATTTATATAAATGTAAGATTGCCTTTGTCATATGTGTAAATTTAATAGAGATTGTTGTTGTTATTGTTTTATGAAACGTGGTTAAAGAACAATGACTGGAAACCAGTTCTGTCAGGGTATAAATGTTTTTACTGTAATAGACGTTCTAACAAAAAAATCAGTTGGAAGTGTTATGACAGGGATTAAAGACAGGTATGAGACCTGTGATTATTACATGTTCATTGATAACCCAATACTATAGACTGTGTAACTGTGACAATAAAGACAACCCTTTAACATATAACAATTGTTGGAGTGTATAGACCACCGAAGTCAAGTACAGATGACCTAGAGGAATTCATACATTTCTTACATGAAACACAAGAGGGAAGAATGATATTAGCTGGAGACTTAAATTTACCAGAAACTGACTGGAATAATATTGATTCAACAATGTTGGTAAGGAAATTATTCACACCCTATATTCAGGAACAACAATTGCTTCAGATTGTAAAAAAAACTACCATGGGATGGAACATACTTGACATTGTTTGTGTTTCTAAAAAAATTACTGTTACTTCAAGTCAAGTTTTACCACCATTGATGTGCAGTGACCATGGGGTTATTAAGGTTAATTTGTTGCTAGATAATTCTGCCAAACTGAAATCTAAACCAATGCACAGAAGGTTAATTACAGATTATATGGAAGCAAAACAGTCACTATGTAAAACTAAATGGAGTGAGGTGTTCAGTGAAAAAAACTGCAAATGGAATGTGGAAGGTTTTGAAAGAGAAACAGTTTGAGTGCAGAAAAAATCAAAAAATGTTTAACATCAGGATCTAGGCATACAACATCGGGGGGATATATTTCCATAAGAGCAAGATATCCGATTAAGGTGAGAGACAAAAAATATAAGAAATGGAAGAGAGGCCGAACTACAACTTTGAAAACTTAAATAAACAGGCTGGACAAACAGATTAAGCATAATGTGAGACAAGACTAAGAAAAATTTAAAGAACATTTATATAAAGATATTGAGCATAATAGGAACCCTTTTTATAGATACATAAGATGTAGAAGGAGTAAAGATACTCAAATTGATAAACTGTGTGCAGATTCTAAAAGTTATTCTCAGACACAACAGATTATAGATATATTTATAAAATATTATGCAAAACAGTTTGGCTCCACAAAATGGGTGATAAGTTGTCCTAGTGACATCCAGGTAACCACAGATACTGGAATCAAATTATATTATATTGAAAATGAACTGTGCAACCTGGATCCAAACAAAGCAGAGGGAGGAGACAAAATTAGTAATACTTCAGCAAGAACTTACAGTACCATTATATCTGTTATTCACTAGGTGATATAAATATGGCGAGATTCCTCAAGATTGGAAACATGCGCTTATTAAATCTGTCTTCAAGGGAAAGGGGAGTAGGACACACTCAGAGTTGTATAGACCCTTACGCCTACTTTCATGTTGTGGAAAAATAATGGAGAAGGTAATATTGGATAGGTTATTGTCAGAACTGGATAGGTCAGGACTTGAAAACATATATTAGCATGCATATGTTGAAAACAGATCTACTACCACCTGTAACATGATGTTCTATAACAATATAATAAGCAGCTAAGAATAAAAAATTGTGCTGAAATGTAATTTATATAGATTTAACTTCAGCATTTGACAGGGTAATACACAAAACACAGATAAATAAATTAATACAACTAGGTATTGTTGTACTCTTGATAAGATGGATAGATGCATGGCTTACAAATAGGACTTTGCAAGTATCACACAGCAACTGGACAGGTGAAATCCTTGGTTACAGTCAGGGTGTCCCAAAGGGCTCTGTCCTAGGCCCTTTGTTGTTTAGAGTGTATCTTTCAGACCTAAAGTTTTCATCTGATGTGTTCTACAGTCTATATGCAGATGACCTGAAATTGGGTAAACTGATTACATGTGTTACAGATAAGGCATGTCTGCAAAATAACTTTAAATAATTATTCATTTGGGCACAGGAAAATAATATGCTGATAAATACATAAAAAACTAAGAATATGAGAGTTGGGCGACATAAATTGAAAGGTGAATATTTAATACAGCACACAGTGATTGAAAATGTAGACTCATTTAAGGACCTGGGTATATGGGTAGATTCAGCTATGAGTTTTTCTAATCATATCAACCAATTGGTTAATGATAGTTATAGAACTATAGGTTGTATAAAAAGATTTATAAAGTCTAGGAAATCAAAAATGATGAAGTCATTGTTTGTTAGTTACATTAGACCCAAACTTGAGCATGGAATAACAATATGGAAACCCTATAAGAAAACAAGCATGAGTAAACTGGAAAGAGAACAACGGAAATATACCAAGGGTATCCATGGATGTGAAAATTTAAGTTATTATGAAAGACTAAAATATCTGAACTTGTACAGTGTCTCTCTCAGATATCTAAGAGGAGATCTTATTCATGTATATAGGGCATTTAGAGACAACTACCTCTGGGAATATTTGGGGTTATCAAAAGGTACTAGAGAATCATCAGACAACCCATGGAGAAGATTCTATAGGAATGAGAAGTGTACTAATTGGTTCTCTGACAGAGTAGCTGATGCATGGAACAGACTACTAAATTGCATTAAAGCAAGTACTAGCTTAGATATTTTTAGAACAGCCTGGACACTTATTATGGGAACAAGTGTTTTGGTATATTGGCAAGCTAGAAGGGCAATAATGCCTGGGCTTGAAATATTTGTATGTATGTATGTATGTATGTATGTATAGTCTATGACAAAAAAGTAAACTTTTAAATG